>NC_135765.1:20602181-20620186 GCF_052425735.1 Oculina patagonica
TCCCTTGCAACAACAGCCAATCGGCTCAGCTGTTAAGCAGTGATATCAAACCTATTAAAAATGGACACACAATCCCTTAGTTTAAGCCCGACATAAGGATAGATCAAAACTAAATAAATGTAAGTAAGTATGTAAAGTCTTTATTTAACGAGGGTAGCACTAAAATTGCATAAAAAATGCTAACAAACCAGTGGCCCTCTAAAATTATTTACAATAAAAAATAAAAATACACTAGAATACAAAAATAAAATATTAAAAAGGTAAAAAGAGTAAAAAGCCTTGCCTCTGATGTTTAGAGTCTTTCTTTGCAAAGCCACTTGACCAAGCGCATAAAGTTACGAAAAAACATTATTTCCCTGTAAAGCGGTACTGCAAATCTTGACCATTGTCCTGTGTTTCATCATACCATTTGATAACCTTTCTAGTAAGGCATTTAGCTTTAACTTCATACTTAAGGGCAGTTGCAAAAAGGTCTACCTTTTGGGACATCATTAAACTTCTTGCATGCACCAGAAAGATTAGATTTGGTAATAGCCTCTTTTAAAACACGTTAAAAAGTACTGCCATGCATTGTTCTTTAGATGGAGAGGCTCCACATGGGCTTTTTCTATCAACTTGCCAATCAGTGGCACAAATTCCTGGCAAATATTTTTCTTTGAAATGAAATCTGTGACCTTAGTTCAAAATTGCTTTTCATTGAGTTGTTTTGTTGATAAAGACTGCTTAAATTTGTCAACTTGGTTAGCAACTGTAATCCTTTCTTCATACTTCCAAGGATGCCAAATGGTTCCACCATTAGTTCCAAATAATTATGATCTTTAAATCTGAACAATTTTCTTTTGATATATCATTTGCAAATGAGGAAAAAAACTTGGCACTGTTTGATAACTCACCCTCCAAGGCAACATAGCAAGTATTTTCATGTCAATGGGCACTTCCTCAAATTTAAAAGTAACCTTGAGACCCTCAATTTTAAACCTTAAACCAAAATAAAATAAAATTAAAATAAAACAACAAAATAACATAAAAAAAAAAAATAAAATATGTTGGGCAAACAAATAAAATAACTGCAAGTCCTCACTGTGCCGGTAAAATTACAGCAAGCTGTCAAAGTAATTGTGATTCCATCGTTTTTAAGACCAGCAAAAAGACAGGTGTTATCATAGTTAACAGAGGATATGGTAATGAAACCTGGAAAACATCAAAGGAGCAAATAGAGAGGCCAAGACTTATGTTGGAAGATCCACGACCGTGCAAATCTTTTGCTTTGCACTCATACACTATGCATGAATTACAGAATCTCATTTGTATTTACGAAAGATGCAATTCGCAAATTATGAAATTATATTTACACACAAACCTTTGTCTTCAGCCGGTTTATTCTCCTGTTACAGTAATTGTGTTCAGCTCTGTTTTCATTGCTCTAGACCATTGCAGGGCCTTCTGCCTAGCACCTTACATGCCTTTATGAAGTTTGCAAGATCAAACCTATTACTCTTCAACTGAGGCATTGCTACCATTGCCCTCATAATATCGAGTGCGCTTTCAGTCCTATATCTTTGATAAGAAGTGAAATTCAGCAAAACAAAAATCATACGATTTTTACCTGGTCATCAAAGCATCTTTGCGTGTTGCTTATATCAGCTTTCACTTCTTCTCTTAAAAACCTTTCTAAGGATACCTATAAATACTTTCAAGCACAGAATCGATAGCCGACAGATAGTTCACATCCTTCTCGTTTGAGATTCTCTGATAGCAGGCCAAAAATACTCGAGTTTCATATCAAAAGAAAGCTCTTGAATTCAGCTTTCGACCAAACCACATTTTGAGACCTTATGTATCCCGGAATGCATTTAGAGACGTCTCTTTTATGCAAATAATCTAGGCCCCAGTCTTCTCGTGGCAATTTTGGATTAGGGTGCCATATTTAAAGACAATTTGATGCCTTTTTGACCACCCACTGACCTGACATGAAGTGCATTGCATTGCATTGTACAGACAATCACCATTAGTGCTGGTTTTGACAACAACTATAACAATATAATAATAAATCTTAATTGAAACACAATCTGTAAAAAGCAAAAAGATGCTTGAAGGGGGGGTGGGTGAGGCGTGTATTTAGAAGCTCATCTACATAACATTTTGACTTATTTCCTAAAAAACAAAATGATTTTACGTAATAAAATTTAAATAACCAATAATATAATTGATTAAATAAAGATCAAGAATTTCAAATCATATATACAACTACTTCTTTATCTGTGTCACTTGGAATTAATGTCAAAGCAGAGACATTTCTGGAGGCTGAAGTGTAACGATTTCAGGAGCAGTCAAACTTAATTTTTTAAAAACTTCCTGCTTGATGTTAAGAAACCCTTTGGCATCTTCTTTGAGGAAATTAGATATTCCTCGCTTACTAATTAACGTGTATTCTTCATGCTGATTTAAAAGGTTGCATGTTCTCGTCAAAAGTCAAACACTTCTGTTCAGCCGTCTTTTTCCAAAATTCTGCGCCTGCAGTTCCAAGAGATAAACTGTAATGGCATTGCAGAAAATAATATTGTGGACAGAAGTCGGTATAGTTTGGAGGTAATCAGGCTATTTTATGGGATTTGGCCATTTACGACAAAGGCAAACAAGACAAGAAAAGAGGTTTATTTTAACTTTAATGCTTTAATGCACATGTACATTTAAATCAAAAAGAATTCAGGTTGCAAAAGTTCCAAGGGGAAAAGTAAGTGGCATTGGTCGCAATTTTGAGCCCTGTTCTTTGAGATGGAATTCAGTCACAAGCCTCCATGGCTAGCCTGCGAATACAGCCGCCTCTCCGCTTTCTGATCTGCTTGCTGCGTTAATTATCTACGACAAGTACTTGACTGCACACACTCTTTCATGTCCAAATCTGCTGCCTTGAGGTTCAGACCATTTTACAGCAAGAGCGCATCGCTTTGCTCCCCCCTACGTCCACAGCGACTACTTTCCTGCATACATGTATGACTCAATGGACTTGGACGGACCAAAGTGGATCACTCGAGTGACGCCTTCACAGTTTACCCCCATACCATAAGCAAATGTTGCAATCTGGTCAAGGACATTATCTTTAACACTTGATAGGATTCCTGAGTGCATCATGTCCACCAATCAATTTCTGTGATTACTTTCTACATGATACAGGGATGCAACTCAAACATTCTGAATAAATGTGAGCATTGTTTTATAGTTTGACAGTAGATGATTGTCCGTTGACTGTCTTTTCCTTTCTCCAACAACTCCTTTATCAGACACTGGAAATTCTCAAGTAGTGGCAAAGAGGTGTCCAACTTCTGCAGTAAATATCTCACATTTCATTTGTTTGGGCTTATAAGATTTCTTTTTGAGATTCAAACTCCAAAAGTTCAGTTGCAGTGAGGGCAACCAACGGCACATTGCTTATAAAAGATCTGATCTTATTAATCAAGAATACCATCGACAAAATGCAGACAGATCCTTGTTGTCCACAGCTATCCCAATTAAATTGCGCCAATAAATATCGCTCTCGAGCACCTTTTGCGATCTTTCTGATGCCAGCGTCGATTCGGGCGATATAAAAACAAAGGTAAACTTTCCTTCTTTGATGCCTTGAAGAACTGCTAGTTCTTGTTCAGCACCCACAAACACTGCTCTTAAGTTGAGAGAAGTCAATTTCTTGACCTGGTCTTGCATCAACACTAATAGCGGATGATTACGGTATCTTTCTTCCAGCAAGTCAACAAATTTTTTTTTTTTAAGAGCATGCGCGGCCTCGCCCCGAACTAGTCGCATGTTTCAAAGCTAAGCTAAATGCGGCTTCCTCCGCTCGGTTAACTACGGTAAAAAGTGCCTAGTTTCAAAGAAATATATTACAAGATGTCTGGGACAGCTATGGCCACGTCCGGAAAACATAAAAGAGGCGACCGTGGGTCGGTCGAGGATGAAGCGAGTTGTGCCAAAAAATCCAACATGGCGGACCAAGACGAACGCGCGTTAGAATCCGAAGATGAAAATACCATTTCCTTCGAAGAACAAGAGCCCAGTCTACGCGATATAAAGAACCTCCTCATTAACATCCAGGCCACAGTATCGAGCATCTCGAAAGAAAATAAAGATCTAAAACAAGAACTCACCGACCTAAAAAACTCGTTCGCGTTCTATGACCAAGAGCAGCAGGGATTCAAAAGCAAGCTGGAGAAAGCTTCCACGGCAAACGCTTCCCTCAAGAAAGAGCTAGACGACACGAAAAAAGAAGCTAAAACAAACGAACAGTTTGTTAGACGAACAGATCGACGACTCCCAAAAACTGTGGGACGAATTTGACGCATTAGAACAGTACACACGTAAAAACTCTTTAGAAATCCATGGAATACCAGAGAACCTTTACACTGACCCGGAAAGCGTTGTCCTGAAAGTCGCCAGCGCGATTAACGTCGCCATAAAGCCTGAAGAGATAGAGATCTCTCACAAACTACATCGCCCCAAGAAGGGTCGTAGACCAATCATCGTGAAATTTTGTAGTCATAAGACGAAAGCGAAATTATTGTGAAGAGGCCATTTTAGTAAGGAAAGCAGTCACAACAAGCTCAACTAGCGGCCATGTTTATTGCACAAACTCTGACTCAAATCACGTGACAACTCAACTCCTTAAGGGGGAGGGGTCTGGATACTTTTGGCTCTCGTTACACTGCCCCCTCCTTTAAGTACACTGGCCTCAGTGTAAAGATCCCGATAACAAGACTTAAACATGAACGACTGACATGAGAGTTGAACATTAACAAAACTGTCCAGTTCCTAGTACGCAGTCAGCACGTATCCTATCAAAACAGAACTAGTTAGATCCAAACTTTTACAGTCTCAACACACGTAATAACTCTTGAAAATTACATTAACTGTCCAATGTCTATGCAAGTGAAAGGGTTACACCCAGTCACCATAACGATTTGGTTGTCTCCGCTCTCGTCCATAACGACTCCGTACATTCTGTGAGGAGTGTCCACCCAAAGGGGTCTCGCAGTCCTCCTTCTCGCTCGGTTGTCTGCTAGCTAGCATAGCTGGCATAGCATGGGAAGGTATCTCTGCATCTGCATCAGTTTCTGCAACTTCTTCAGTTTCACTGCTCCCTACATCAGATTCAGCATCGTCGGGCATTGCCTCCGCCTCCTGTGGACTGCTGCCAATAACAGGATCTAGACACTCCATGGCAGCACCGCCATCAGACTCGCCCTCCCTCAAAACAGCTGAAACAGAGCCACCAGTAACAGGCTCATCTTCTCCAGCACTCACAACTTGGGATTCAACAGGCGTAACAGTCTCTTCTTTGTCTGAGATCCAACTCTTTAGGGCAGGTCCAAGATATGGCTTAAGACGATCTGCGTGAATCACTTTAGGTTTCGTTCTTCGACTTTTCTGAATACGGTATGTTACATCTGACAGCACAGTCACTACTAAGTAAGGGCCTTCCCACGGACAATCCAGCTTGGGGTTCCTGCCTTTCTTGCGACGAATGTTGTGAAACCAGACACTGTCCCCAACCCGGTATGGCTTATTAGAAACTCGCTTGTCATAATTTCTCTTCTGACGCTCTGCAGCTCTTCCCAGATGTCGCCTGGCTACTTCATGTGCTCCGGCCAATCTCTGTTGCAGAGCCACGGCATAGTCGGTTGTCAACGGCGGTGTGTCTGGAGCTGACTCAGTAATTACATCCAATGGTACTTCAATTTCTCGCCCCAGCATCAGCATGTTTGGTGTCTCTCCTGTGGACTCATGAACAGAGCTTCTGTAAGCCATCATACATGGTTGGAGCTGCAGGTCCCAATCGTCCTGACTTTCTTTCAACTTGCCACGAAGCATTTCAATCAGTGTTCGATTGTATCGCTCTACCTGGCCGTCCGACTGTGGATGAAGTGGCGTGGTCCTAGTTTTCTCAATGTCCAGGAGCTTACACACCTCGGCCATGACCTTGGACTCGAAATTGGTCCCTTGATCACTGTGTATCTCCCGAGGGACCCCAAAACGGCACACGAATTCACTCACTAATTTCTCAGCTACTGTGACGGCTTCTTGATTGGGAATTGCATAACTCTCGGTCCACTTTGTAAAGTAGTCTGTTACAACAAGGACAAATCTATTACCACGAGGTGTCTGAGGAAGGGGTCCAAGTATGTCCATGGCTAGGCGTTCCATTGGAGCACCGACTACATACTGCTTCAGTGGCGAACGTCGTGTCTTTCCCCAGTTCTTTTTAGCACCGCAGTCATGACAAACTTTGACCCACTTCTTGACTTGAGCAGTCAGACCTGGCCAGTAGTATCGTGCTCTAAGTGCTCCCAGTGTCTTATTAACACCCCTGTGGCTCGCAGTTGTATGATTATGGTGAGCCTTAAGTGCAGTCTCTTGCAAGCTCCTTGGAAGTATAATCTGATACTTTTTCCTGGTACCACTTCCCTCCTCCCATCTCCGACACAGTACTTGATCTCGGAATTCCAGCTGGTCCCACTGAGCCCAAAGTGCCTTGACTGTACGGTCATACGGAGACACATCCTCCCACCCTGGTCTAACAGGACTTGCCTCTTTGAACTGGATGATCACTTTGAGGCTAGGATCTGCAACTTGTTGGCCATAAAGGTACTCTCGAGTCCAGGTTGGTTCCAATTTAATGGTGTTGCATTTTGAGTCAGTTACAGGATGATTGGCTGGGTAATGTTTGTTACTAACTGACGACAACTCTGTTTCACATTGCTTGTCAAGAAGGGCTTCTCTTTGCTCTACCACAAACTCACCACACACAGCAGGTGAAACGTCAGTTTGAACAGCAACACTAACCATTTGCTCAACCTTCTTCCACTCCTTACACCATTTGCAGCCATCGTTACATGGTCTTCGTGACAATGTGTCAGCATTCTGATGCCGCTGGCCAACTCGATATTCAATCTCATAGCTAAATGAACTCATAAACTCTATCCACCTCGCCAACTGTCCCTCTGGTTCCTTGACTTTAAGCACTGAGCGAAGGGGTGCGTGGTCAGTTCTTATGCGAAACTTTGGCCCCTGCAAATAATGGCGGAACTGCTTCACGAACTCCACAACAGCAAGAAGCTCTTTTCGTGTAACACAATAATTTCTCTCGGCCTTGGTCAGGGTTCTGCTTGCATAAGCAACAGGATGTTCCACTCCGTTCTTCAGCTGGCTCAGGACAGCTCCAATACCATGATTACTGGCATCCGTGTCAAGTATAAACTCTTCCGTGTAGTCTGGGTACGATAAAACAGGGGCCGTAGACAGCAAGGTCTTCATTTTCTCAAACGACAACTGGCACTCGGGTGCCCACACAAAGTCAACTTTAGCTTCCGTCAATTTGTGAAGAGGTCTAGCTACTTGGGCAAAATTTGGAACGAAGCGCCGATAGTAACCGGCAAGTCCTAGGAAACTCTTAACCTCTGTTGCATTCTCTGGTACTGGCCATTCGCAAACTCGTTCAACCTTTGCAGGGTCAGTCTTAATGCCACTCTCGGACACAATGTGGCCTAGGTACGCAACACTCTTCTGGAACAGCACACATTTGCTGGGTTTCAGCTTGAGTCCAGCAGCCTTAAAGCGCACAAACACCTCCTCTAAACGCTTCAGTTCTTCCACAAAAGTTCTTCCGTACACAATTACGTCATCCAAGTATATCAAACAGGTTTCGAATCTGAGCCCAGCTAAAATAAGCTCCATTAATCGCTCAAAGGTACTAGGAGAGGAAGTGAGGCCAAAGGGCATGACGGTCCATTCGTAGAGGCCTGAGGTGGTTACAAAAGCAGCTTTGCCACTACTAGCTGGATCCATGGGAACCTGCCAATACCCAGACGCTAGGTCTAATGTGGAGAACCACTTTGCCCCAGAGAGAGCAGACAAGGAATCATCAATGCGTGGTAGCGGGTATGCGTATTTGACAGTTGCAGCATTCACTTCTCGGTAATCCACGCAAAATCTTTGTGACCCATCCTTCTTGGTCACCAACACCACAGGAGATGACCAGGGACTGTTTGATTTCTTCACAATGCCACGTTGCAACAAGTCCTCTACCTGTCTCTCGATTTCCGCATGTTTGGATGGTGAAGTGCGGCGAGGTTGCTGTTTAACGGGTCTTGCGTTTCCCGTGTCTATGTGGTGCCTTATCAAGGTGGTTCTGCCCAGGTCTTGCTCTGATAAAGAGAATACATCCTTGTACTGATGTAACAGCTCAGCCACTGCCTGGCTTTCCTCTTCAGTCAACTGCTCTGTGCTTCGCTGCCAAAGTTCCTCGAGTGGATCTGGTAACAAGACCCCAGAATCCTCTTCTACTTGCTGAGTGTTGTTAGTGCACTGCATGTTCGCTTCAGGAAGTTCCAACTCTGCAACACCAGTTACTGGCTTGGCCACAGCTACAACAGTTTGAGCACCAATGGTCTGCGTTGTTTCAGAGGTGTTAAGAATTCGCAGAGGCACAAGGCCAGTCTCTCCTGCAGAAACTAAGGTTCTTCCAACATATAGCCCCTTATCTTCAAGACGGTTGCCACAGGGTTCCAAGATTCTTAGTCCTTGATTGACACTTTCATTCGAAGATGATTGACGGTGGAGAAGACGAACTGGTATTACTGCCTCACAGTGCGGTTCTATTGTAACAAGACGCCGCGTAACGCATCTTAGGCTAAGTTGTTGGTAACCCTCACTGAAGCAGTCGATCTGTTCTCCGTTTATGATAAGTTGCTGTTGGACCAAGTCAATTTTCGCATCGACATCTGCCAGGAATTCCATGCCAAGTATAGCGGAATCCTCAATGTCTGCTACTACTACACTTAAAGTGACATCTTGCCTCCCAATTCTCACAGACAACTTTCCAGTTCCATACGTACTGGTTTTGCGACCATCTGCTACAAACACTTGCGAACCATCTTCACACAAAGGAAATTTCAAACTTTCGGGCAACTTCATGTAACACTTAAAGGATAGAACATTTCTCATGGCACCTGTGTCCACCAGCCAAGCAAGTTTACACTGTCCAATAAAACCAATAACATAAAGTCCATACGGTCTAGATTTTTGATCAGGCAGTACAGTCATTCTTTCATCAATTCCACAATTGTCAACAACAGTGTCACTAATTTGGAGCCCTTGTAACTGATTGCTCAGGCATCCTCCCGGCTCCTTGGGGACACCCTGTTCCCGTTTCCCGAAGGCTGGGTAGGTGCTGATCCTCCTCTTAATCTGGGACATTCTTTTCTCAAGTGCCCCCTTTCTCCACAATTCCAACACTCCCATCCCCTCCTTTGAGCTCCCTGTGACCCTTGGTTTCTATTGGTTTTGTTACTCTGTGACTGCATTTGTCTTGACAGAAATTCGTTTAATTGGGTGATGATGTTTTCCTGGGCTTCTAATTGCTGTTGCTGCTGGTCTATTTTGTTTTGTAGCCCATCAACTTGCATTTGCAATTGTGTTCGTTCCGTTTCCATGGCTCTGACTTTACTACCCGCCCGTCTAAAAGAGTTATTGCTGTCCAACAGCCGGAGGGATTCCAATTCTCTAGCAAGGGAAAGGGCTTCATCTAAAGTGCTGGGTTTTTCCCGCCTAAGGTACAGCCTATCATCTTTCTCACTTAATGCATCAATAAAATGTTGTACTGCAAAGCGTTCTTGCACAGGGGTATCTACGTCCTGGTATGCTAAGTCTACCAATGAACGAATATCTGTAGCTAACATTTGGAGACTCTCACCTTCAAACTGTCGGCGATTTAACAGCCTAGCCTGATGTAACTCGGCCTGTTTCTCCACGCCAAAGCGGAGTTCCAGTCGCTCGACAATCTTTGCATACTGTTGGCCCTCCGATTCTGTTAGCCCGCTCAATAATTTCCTGCTTTCGCCACGAAGACTCGCTGTCAAAAACATAGCCTTCTCCTCCTGGTTCCATCCGTTGATGAGTGCACAGCGCTCAAAATGCATCAGGTATTCCTTTAGAGGTTGTTTTCCATCGAAGTCTTCGGGGAGTTTCACTGGCTTTCTGATTTTTCGCTCGGCTGTGAGCTTAGACGACTTTGCAAGGTTTGAGCTGTCACTTTCTTCGCTACGAAAAGGATTTGCAGATGGTACAAGTGAACTCGGTCGTGCTGTTACCATCGGTGAACTTACTGACGATGTGATCGGCGCTGACGTTTCTGCGAAACCACTGTCGTCGTCACTTCGAAAGGGATTTGAAGACTTCGCACGTGGTGTTTCCGTGGCTGAGATTTCTGAGTTTTCTCCGACCTCTGATCGTACGAAAAACGGGCTAAGATCCTCCAAATCCTGCTTAAAAGGATTTCCAGGCTTAATTGGAGTCGACCACCGCTGCCACCAATGTGAAGAGGCCATTTTAGTAAGGAAAGCAGTCACAACAAGCTCAACTAGCGGCCATGTTTATTGCACAAACTCTGACTCAAATCACGTGACAACTCAACTCCTTAAGGGGGAGGGGTCTGGATACTTTTGGCTCTCGTTACATTATACAAGGAAAGAACTAAGCTAAGAAATGTTAAAGTATCCGACATCTTTGAGTCCTATGCATCTGCGATTGAAGCACGAGAAGGAATTTTCATCAACGAAAACCTTACAGCATATAGAAGGCACATTGTTGACAAGGCGTTCCAAATGAAGAAAACTAAGATCTTTACTAGCGTTTGGACACTAGATGGAAAGATTTTTGTGAAATGCTCGCCCGATGATCGACCGATAAGGATCCTCTCCGAAGAAGACCTTGAGGACTTCGGATGAACTTTGCTATGAAACAGATTTTGAGCGGAGGCAGCGGTCACGGCCGTATAAAGCTAGGGTTTGTTTATAAACTGCTTTATTTATTTATTTATTTCCTTTCTACAAAAACTATTACCTTTTTGGCATGCTCTACCTCGTATTTTATACATGTTTTTTTGTGATTTATTTGTTTCATGTTCTCGCTTTATTTGCAAACACACCTCAGCTTTTTGTGAGACGAAAAGTGGATAAATCGACTGGAATCGAAGTAGTATTAATCGTTTTTCAAAGTCTAATGCTAATTATCTTAGAAGCTTATTGTTCTGATCATGTAGCTAATTCCATAGTGGTATCACCTTTTATAATCTGAAATGACAACTCCTTTTGTAGCTAAGTTTTGCTCGTTAAATGTCAGAGGTATAAACCAAATGCGTAAAAGGAGGCAGCTTTTTCGATGGCTTCATAACAACAAATTTGACATAATTGTTTTGCAAGAAACGTATTCCACAAAAAGCGTTGAAACTGTTTGGAAATCAGAATGGGGAGGTGATGTTTATTACAGCCACGGTACAAATCATTCCAGAGGAACAATGATTTTATTCAATCCTAAATTACCCATTCATGTAGATGACATCTTCGCAGACGAGAATGGCAGATTTTTATTACTCAAAGCAACTGTTCACGATACTGAATTTCAGCTGTGTAACATCTACAGCCCTAACAACAACACTGATCAAAAAGATTTTTACTCAAATTTACTCAATATTCTTAAACATCGCTCAGATCGCAAAATGATTGTCGGCGGCGATTTCAATTGCGCGTTAACACCTTGCGATAAAATTGGCGGATCCGACGTGAACAAGAAGAATAACGTAATTAGTGAAATCAGAAATTTATGCACTTCTCTGAAACTCCTTGATGTCTGGAGGTGCCAACACCCTAATCAACAACAATTCACGTGGCGAGATAAAGCTTTCAAAGTACAATGTAGATTGGACTACTGGATGATTTCTGAAGATCTTAAACCTCTCGCTTTAGACACGAACATCAAAAACTCCACTTTAACAGATCACTCCGCTATCACCCTGACAATCCAGTCCCAAGATTATGTTCGAAGAGGTCCAGGTTTCTGGAAAATTAACAATTCTCTCTTAAAAGACAACAACTTCATTGAACAACTTTCACACAAAATTCCTCAATTCAAAGACAAATATAGTTACCTTTCTGACAAAGGCCTTGCTTGAGACATGATAAAAATGGAAATAAGGGGTTTCTGCGTTCAGTACTCTAAAAGAAAAAACAGAGAACGCAGAAACATTGAAAAAGAGCTCTCGAGTCGTATCGAGCGTTTAATGAAAATCTTAGAAACCAACAGATCGAAAGAAAATATCACAGAACTTTATCGACTTCGATCAGAATTAAACTAAATTGCCGAGTATAGAACTAATGGTGCTATTATCAGAAGCAGAATTCGATGGCACGAGCATGGCGAAAAAAATACGAAATATTTCCTCAATTTAGAAAAAAGGCAACACTCCAATTCCTTTATTGCAAAACTTAAAATACATGATGATCAAGAAATAACAGAAGCCAATGAAATCTTAAAATGCCAAAAACATTTCTATAAGGACCTTTACTCCGCCGTACCAACCGATAATTCGAATGATAAAACTTTCTTCGATGATCCAAATCTTATTCGTCTAAGTGACGCTGAACAAATCGATCTTGAAAACCCCCTAACGAAAGAAGAATGCTTAAAAACTCTAAAAGAGTGCGCAAAGAATAAATGCCCAGGAAGCGACGGCCTTTCGGTAGAATTTTATTTACTCTTCTGGCCTCTATTAGGAGATGAAATGGTTGCAAGTTTCGATTATGCTTTCACGCACGGAAAGCTAAATATAACCCAGAAACAAGGCATTATTAAAGTAGTGCCCAAGAAACGAAAAAACAGACTCTACTTAGAAAATTGGAGACCGATATCCCTTCTCAATATTGATTATAAAATAGCAGCCAAAGTCATAGCTAGCAGACTATCTAAAGTTCTCCCAAACATCATAAATGACGATCAAACCGGGTATATCCAAGGTCGATATATCGGACAAAACATCAGACTCATACAAGATATAATGAAAGTAACATCCCTAGAAAACATTCCCGGCCTCGCTATTTTCATCGATTTCAAAAAAGCTTTTGACTCGCTCGATTGGAATTTCTTAAACAAAACCTTGCGGTCGTTCAACTTTGGACCTAACATTCAAAAGTGGGTTAAAACCTTCTACACCGATATCTCCAGTTGTGTCATCAATAACGGCTACGCGTCGGAATTTTTCCATCTTCAAAGAGGCGTAAGACAGGGGTGCCCGCTATCTGGTATCCTCTTTGTCCTCTGCGCTGAAATCTTAGCCAATGCTATCAGAAACAATCAATACATCAAAGGCATAAAAATTTATGACAAGGAATTTAAAATTTCGCAATATGCTGATGACACGACTGTAATTCACAAGGACAGAATGCCAAACCAAAAATCCAAGTAAATCACACGGGGTAGAGAAGTGCGTGACGTAAACGAACTCGACAAGAAATTCTGACTACGACAATAACAGAGTTTAATTGACAGAGTTCAATGTTCCATACAGGTTCAAATTAAGAGCGATACAAAGATGATTGATTCAAACCACGTGCTAGTGTTGTTGAAATGATTGCCGTAAACCGTATGTCGGTTCGAACTGAAATATAATAGCAAAATAGAACTAACGTGACTAATAAATCTAAGCATACAAGCTAAACAATTCGCGAGATATATAATTATAGCTAACATTCACAATAACGTCCGAATGAAGAAACGTAACATAATCTGCGCATATACTAATCTTATAGAAAGTTAACCAACGATAAAGTCTTATATGACGGCTAATTTTGGATAGGAGTTTATGACAATTAACCTTATAATAAGATAAAACTTAGCCTAGCGAGATAGTTTCTTAATGGTTCGAGTATAATATGCCAACTAAACTAACTCGATATAAACGGTATAGAAGCTATCCTAATAGTCGAGAAAAACGAAACTTAACGCAAAACAAATAACAAGGAAAACTAAGGATAAGCCTAAAAATAAGGAATAGATAACTTACTTTGGTTTGCACACGCACTGAATTAGACTTGATAGAGTAGGTAACCACGAGTGTAGAGAGAAATCTATGGCCCAATGCCGAGTAGATGTTGACGCAGTGAAGTCTACACTAGAACTGGTCTAACTTAGAAATTCTTACGGATTTATCTAACCGAGAAACACGTGCGCAAAACCTGCGGTTATGACGATTTTCCTACATCGGACATAGCAGCCTAGGGCTGGTCTACCACAGTAAATAAAATAAGTAACACGCGGTATGATAGAAAGGATAATTCGATAACATTTAAATTAAAGTAAGTTCCTGTGATAAGATGTGGAGTAAACGTCACGTTTCAAAACCAACAACGACTGCCTTTGTTTCTGACATAACCTCAGCTGAAAAGCTGTTTGAGATACTGAACGCCTTTCAGCGTTCTTCAGGACTAGAGGTAAACAAAACTAAAACCGAAGGAATGTGGCTAGGTGCTCTCAGACATAACTCTGAAGCTCCCTTAGATATTGCTTGGCCTTCAAAACCGATAAATTCCCTTGGAATTGACTTTACCTACAACGAGGAAGTCTCTTACAAGAAAAACTTCGAACAAAAATTAGGTTCAATGAAAAGCATACTCAACATATGGCTTCCAAGAAACCTCACTTTGTATGGCCGAATAACTATACTCAAAACCCTCGGACTATCCAAACTCATCTATAACACATCAATGCTGTCTTTTCCGCCAAACTTCCCAGCCTTAGTAAAGCAAACCATTTCCGATTTTGTTTGGAACAGTAAACCTGCTAAAATCAAGCACACGACAATGATAGGACCAAAGACAAAAGGTGGTTTAGATTTACCGGACTTTGACACCATAAACAAAGCATAGAAAGTCTCCTGGATACGAAGATTACATGAAAGTAAAAATAACGCATGCTGGAGTCACATACCGTTATCGTTTATAAAGCACTTAGGAGGACCTTTTCTATTTGAATGCAACTATGACCTAAAATCGCTTAAAATAGATATTCCAATTGACTTTTATAAAGACGTCCTTTACATCTGGCAGACTATTAACCAACACTCTCCAGAAACAAGAGAACGAATACTTAATGAAATCATATGGAACAACTCTTTTATCAAAATTGAATGCTTCTCCGTGTATTATAGAAAATGGCACGAATCGGGGGTCGTCCGAATCAAAGATATTTTCTGTGGAAACAACTTCTTAACATTTAATGATTTCTACACTAAATTCCAAATCAAAACAACATTTCTCAAGTACTGTGGCTTATGTAATGCCATACCTGCTAGCTGGATCCGTTCACTAAAAAGCTCTGCTGACGAAGCGCAGCGCAAATCAGATCATAACCAGAAAATAGATATCGGTAAATTGTCATGCAAAGTGGCTACCAAAATTCTCATAAACAAAAAGTTTGAAACCCCGACCGCAGAAAGAAGATTGAGGCAATTGAGTCTGGACGATAGCACAATACGCGCTATCTACGATATTCCTTTTAAAGTAACAAAAGACACTCGACTTGCTATCTTCCAATTCAAAATTATTCACCATATTTTACCAACCAATTCAACCCTTTACAGAGATAAAATCAAGGACCATGATAAATGCCACCTATGCACGCAAACGCAAACCCTGAGACATCTTTTTGTCTCTTGTCCGAATGTACAGACTTTCTGGAATACGTTTGCTACGTGGTGGAACGTCAAAAATGACGATTCCATTGAGCTACACGAGAAAAACATTATCTATGGTTTTACAACTAACTTTCCTTTACGACTTGGCTTAAACCTCTGTGTACTCATTGCTAAATATTATATCTACACTGCCTCGAGAGATGAACAACACTACCACTTCGAAACCTTCCTAGCCCTTCTAAAAGATAAAATATCTATCGAAAAAAGCAGCTCAAAGTCTCAAATTCAACTCTAAGGCTTTTTTTTTAGGTGAAATTTTGTAAGGCACTTTATTTTATCTATTTATTTTATTTTATTATTTTCTTTCTGCTTCCTTTTGTCCGTAATTAGTCTTTGTACTCGTCACGAAGTTTTTTTGTTTACCTCGCTTTTTCAACAAATTACCTCAACAAATTTTCATGCATCCACGCCTGAATGAGAGGCACCATTTTAAAGATAAGCGATTTGCCATAACCTGTTAGTAAGTTGACAAACACGTCTTCTCCCCAAACAGAACTGTACAGGGTCTAAATTTGGCTTTCATGCTATAATGGCACGAGAAACATAGGGCAAATGGACTGAAGGCTCTGTCGAAAACTTCCATAGAAGTGTGAATAATTATACTTTTATAAATTATGCAAAATGTCATAGCAGACCAATCAGCGCTCATGACCAGATTCCTGACAGGTTTACATCATCACTGTAAATTGAAGCCAGGAATATTGTATAGTTGCTCTGGTGTTTTACTATCACCATAAAAAATGTCAATCACCATAATGACTTTAATGTCAAGGTCCTGGCTTAGCTTGTAGTTGTCTGGTGTTATTGGGCCAGATAACTTGCTTAATTCTCCTGAGACAGGTGGTATGGAAGGTAACAAGCCAGTGGTTATCCTATTCAGTCATTCGCCAGCACTCTGATCTGTAAGTAAGATGGCTAGAGAATTATGTTTGTGTAACCTAACATTGGTCTTACAGCTAAGGTACTTGATTTCCAGATTGATTATATGTTGGCAAATGCAGCTGTTGCTTTATTCAAATGTCACACAATGTCCTTTCCTGCCACACCATGCAGGTTAACATCTTTTCCTTTGGTACATGTTGGTAAACTTTTCCACATATTGCAGTGCTTGGTTGTTTATCAGGATGGGTTTCTTGTTAGGGTCATTGGGCAACTTTAGTTTTATCCATGTTTAATTTCATGCCGATGGTTCTGGCTATGCCATATAACCTCTTCCTTTTGTGTCTGACTGTGGGAGGACAAAACGTCTGTGATCAGCAAATTCCAAGTGTTCCTGTTTCATGTAGAGCACCCACCTTATGCTAGTGTGATGTTTCTCTGTGACATTCTCCATGTAAGCCAGTCTATGTTTATTTTTAGACAGGAAGGCAGATATCACACATCCCTGGTGCACACCGGAGTAATCAGCAAAATAATGTCTTTGTTAGTCACAATATTACCTGGTCTTTGGACAATGGGTACTGGGAGATAATAAAACCATACTGTTAATGCTTTTGGTTTTTAAAACTTACACAATTGCCACCTACCAAACACAAAGATGCCTACTATTTCCCTTTTTGTGACACAAGTTCTCACATTCGAAATAACTTCCTGAAACCAGAACAATAATCAAATAATAATTAATCTTGGTGATCTTAAAAGAGGTAGAGATAAAGGTCATGTACATCCAAATGTATAAATGACAAAAATAGGTAGACACTATGCTGTAGTCAAAAAAAATGTTTCCGACGTTTTGGCAATGCTGCCTTCTTCAGGGGGACAAAACTATTTGGCCGTTAAACCTCACCCCAAACTCCAGCAGCACAGGAGCAGTCGTAAACAAATTGATCCTAAAACATTAATTTATTATTTTAATAGGGCTCATGTTGATGGCAGTTGTGAAACAGAAAATCAAATGACAAGGTATTTTCGTTCTCTGCAACCTTCTCTGATCAGTTTCTGGGGTTTGGAAGAGTGGGTGAGGAGGCCTAAGGGCATACGAAGTCACAGCAATAACCAAAATCAGTTTACCAACACCATGAACCTCATCATTTTTATTGGTGAAAGAGTGTCCAACAGGCCGAGTTTCATCAGTCCTGCGACAGTAAACAGTGTATAATAAATTATAGCAGAAACAGCTAATATGATCTAATCGCTTCATTTGACATTGAAGAAGCCATGTCTCTGGATTTTTTTCACAATTCTTTTCCTTAACAAATTTTAAGGTATCACCCTGGTGAACCAGCGACTGGATACAGGATGTGTAATTGCGGATATACAGGGTGATCTGGCGCCTTTGACGTCTAGTTGGTTCTACAGTAAAGGCTCCATCTTCAACCTTCACTGGTTTCTCAAAAACGTCCGTTCCGTAAATCTGCAAAGCCCCACAGAACTCCAAAATCTCCTTTGTTAGAAAACGTTTATTAACAAAAGCAGTCACCAGCACAAGATG
>NC_135765.1:20620686-20644632 GCF_052425735.1 Oculina patagonica
AATTGGACCTCGTGTCGTACAATTCAGAGAGTAATCGTGCTCGTAATTTCAAATCGTCCTCGCGCTGCGCGCTCAGCCGATTTTGAAATGACTCGCCCGATTAATAATGGTAATAGGACTGAGTGGAGTCCAATTCGTTCTGTAATCATACGAGTGATTAACAAAATCGGACGACCGCGAAGCGGGATTCCGATTTGTTTAATCACGAGTATGATTACAGACAGAATTGGATGACACGAAGTCCAGTTACCAATTAATCAAAACTATGACAAAATTTGAGAAACAAATTAAACTAATCTTTGGTTAAATGGTTAAACGCCTTTAAAAATATTGAAAAACATAACAGTTTACTCCACGAAATGCACAACAGCGCGCGCAAAATGACGCGTACTGTCCAATTACACAGGCATGACGCGTACCCTGTCCTATTACACTGTCCAATTACAAGCATCACGCGTACACTGTCCTATTAGTGCTCAAATCGGGCTGCTGATAACCAATCACGTTCGAGAATTTTGTTATAGTTTTGATTACTCTCTAAATTGTACTCAGTCCAATTACTATTACTAATCACTATGTACGTAGTGAGCTCAATACTTTCGTGTTTTGTACTAGACTATGCAGACAGTTCATATTATGAACAAATTGGAGATATGTTTCTCTGCTTTTAATGTGACATGCAATGACTTGTGTGAGTTAAGGAGAGGACCCTTGACACAGAAGCGACCGTTTATAGTACAGTCAACTCTCTCTTAACGGACACCTCTATAAGACGGACACCTATTTATGACGGACACCTGGTGTATGCCCCGTCCCTGCCGTTTTTCAGTCATTTTACTGTAACTAAACTCCCTATAAGACGGAAACCTCTCTTAAAAGGACAGTTGGAGCCGGTCCCGACGGTGTCCGTTTTAGAGAGAGTTGACTGTATCACTAGTACGTCCGATAATGACGCGTATTTATTTCATTGGCTGTTGTTCTACAGTCACAGATTTAAAAAATTTTGTACCTGTGTGTCAAGTTAGCGTATTGTACCATCAGCAGTAGTTAGTTACTGCCTCACTTTGGTTGACTTTTTGGCCAATATTTGCTGAGTGCCGTCAATAACTGCACTTGCATTGGTGGTTCATAACTGAGAATTTCATCGAGTTTTGACGGGGGTATTTTACAGGGTAATGTCTGTGCCTGTATTCTAATGAAACATTCATTACTTCAGGTCTCGTGGAGAGCTGTCGACCTGACCATGGCTACACCCATGATAGGTGAGACGATTCTTCTTCTATCACGTTTTGAATTTCTATTTGCGTCTAGATAAATTCCTTTTCAACCATATTTCCAACCTGATCCCTTGCTTTATTCTGTTTATCACTGCGTTGATATTTTAGTGAGAATTCACACGATGAATACGTTTGCTAACTTACACTTGGCACAGTAACACACATCAGCTTAGCTGTCATTGGCTCTCTGAAAACTAGAAAAATTAACAAAGTGCCTTGCTAACTTGTTATCTTTTCAGCCGTGCCGTGAAGATTCTGTTTGAAATTCTCAGCTGTTACACACAGGAAGAGCAGAGACTGTTTTTACAGTTTGTCACAGGCAGCCCAAGGTTACCTGTAGGAGGTGATAAATAAATGAATTCGTTTTCAGCTGTATTACGTTTTTCTCTTTAAAAGTGTTGACCAACTGGATAAGGAATTTGATGTTTGTTGCTTGTAAAAGATCCTTACAATACTGTAAAATTCCACTGATAAGCCCTGGTCTGTTTAGAAAGCTTTTAAGGTGGGCGTATTTTTTTATTTCAGGATAGGGGAATCATCATCTAAAGGGATTTATTCGTTTCAATCGTAATCGTCTGCAAACGCTCGTGTCTGGGTTGTCGCTTAGAATCCTGATTAACAGTATGTTTGATTTATGTTTGTGATAGGCCTGCGCAGTCTTAACCCACCACTGACCATAGTTCGCAAGTCGTTTGAGCCTCCTCTGTGTGCTGACAGCTACTTGCCGTCCGTCATGACCTGTGTTAACTACTTGAAGCTGCCAGACTACTCCAGTAAAGACATCATGGCCAGTAAACTCAAACTGGCAGCTTTGGAGGGACAGCGCTCATTCCACTTGTCTTGAGGCTGCAGTGTGCTCCATTTACATCAACAACCGAAGATGATTATTTTAAAGTTACAGTTTTTAGCATTTACTGCTTGCTAGAATTTGCTTAGATAATACGATAGACGATCACGAAAATCAATCGAAGAATCCGCTAAATCAAACAATAGGTAATAGTAGCTCAATCTTAGCTTCTTCCAGGCGTTTCGTTAGTTGGGGTGCCGCATGAACAAAAAGGCAAGGGGCTTAGGGAGAGGGGCCCGTCTCCCCAACTAACCCTTGTCTTTTTTCACTCACCGTTATTTGCGCTTCCCTCAATTAACCGTACGCCTGAAACAGCCTGCTTAATCTTGAATAAACCATTGCTAAATCTAGTTCGCTAAAAAAATATTTATGTTAAGGTACCTCTAAATTCTTAATATCAAATTTTGCTATATGTCATAGATGTTCGGATCCTTTCACAATGCTGTGTTACGTTTGGTTACGTTTGTAATAGAAAAATACATTAGTGAGGACATCTCAAGTCAATGGTGTTAATGCTAGCAGTAGTAATAAAAAGACCTTATTGCAGTATTGCGCAGACCAAAAAAACTTCATTTTATATCATTCTTTCCTTTTTTTCGTTTTCTTCCAAAGCTGTTGTTACTTTTCTTATTATTCTCTTTATATGCGTTCGCGTAAGATTAACATTGATAGAATATCGCTTTGTTTGTAATATATATATATATTACAAAAACTTTTATATATACACAAAGCAGTTGTATATAAACGTGATGGATTGCTTCATCTTCAAAGCTCCGTGAAACGATTGCAAACTGCTTTGATGCGCTTTTTATTTAATACGACGCGGTTGACATATTGGAATGAGGTCGCTTGCTTAATAACGTGTTGACTGGAGTTTCTATGTGAAATATAAGCATGGATGACTGTCAGCTAAGGGTGTGTTAACTATCTAAGCTTAAATATGCAAAATAAGGAAAATTTAAAAGTGTCCATTGTCATTGTAAATAAATCGACTAAGCGTAGCGTTTTGATCATCACTAACATTTTCTTCCCTTGCCGCCATGTTTGACTCACGCACAGGTACTATATGTAACATTTTTGTTGTAATTGTACAAAGTAAAACAACAGCGTTACTAGTGATCGCTGTCATGGCTCAGAGGACTGGGACATGTGAACATTCTGTGTTTTGCTTGCAAATAAAACAAAAAAAGTTAATTGTTACGTTGGTAGTCTGGTTTATTGTACATCATACACACTCGATGAAATAGGATAAAAGTAATTGAAGAAATATAATATCAAAAAAAGCAGTCAGCTATTTTGTTGTCACCTAACCTGGCATATATTTTCGGGGTTTCTCTCGGCGTTACGACAAACCATTTGTTTATTACCCTCCCCCCCCCCCCTCTCTCTCTCTGTATATGCCTCATCAAGCACTTAGGTGCCAGGGAAAACTTGAGTTTTGGGGGTGCCCGAAAAAAATTTTAAACATCATACCAATACTTGAAACTTTCCACACTACTTCTAATTGCATTGTTCTTCATCATCCAATGTGTGGTTTTCATTTTTCCGTTCTTTCCATTAATTTATCGCTCTTTACTTTTGCAAATGGCGGGAAATCACCCACTTTACTCGAAAAAGTCAAATAAATCCCTGGAAACTTATTTTTTCGGCAAAAGTTTACCTTTGATGATTCACCCGACTCCCCTAGCATTACCCTAGCTTTCCCCCGTTTAAGCATTTCCGATTTTTTGACTTTTGAAAATTTTCCGGTGTACTTGCATGCTTAGTACTAGATTCAAAGCTCAAGAAAGCGCATTCATCATTTTTTTCCCAAACAGAATAATTTAAAAAAATATATCTTCGACACATTTAGAGGTAATGGACTACAAAAATTCACACACATTAGGCATGCAATATAGCAAGTTTTTGCAAAGTTTCGGCCTATTATTTTTGTTTTCGCTATGCTTCTTTGAATTACAAAAAGTTATTTTTTTTTCGCGGCGGGAAATCAAACACGTTTTCAAATCTTGATAAAAGTTGTCATTTTCGATAAATGTAATTGGAAATTTGTAGCAGGGTGTAAAACTGCATGCAATTTAGGGAAATACGTTCATTTTGGCTTTACATTGCATATTTTGGGCGATTTTCAAGTTCAAAGACTAAAAGCGGCGGGCAATCAACCAAAATGCGCATTTTTTCCCCATTGACATAAATTAGGCCAGAACTCAAACAAATTTCGCTATTTTCTTCCAAAAATTTATTATTTGATTGCGATGTTAATAGATCGAGATCGATCGACGATTTCAATAGTTTTAACGTGCAGAAAAAAATGGCCTTTTTCTGTAGCAAATAAAATAGATATAATATGTTGCTTAGTTTCTGGCCAGTTAAACTTATTATCATCATAACTATTCTTTTTTTGATGGAGACTTTCCAAGATTTGTTGCAAAGACAGTTCACTTGCCTTCCTACCAATAGCCCTTGCAAGGATATTGGTTGTTCGCTTTTGGGAAGTATCGTGGGAATTTTGTTTGCGTAGTTTCAAAAACTAAGAAACATTTGAGTGTTAACGGAAACCTTTAAATAATGGTCCAGATTCTTTTTAAATTACCACCTAGAATACTAAAACTGTCGACGAGAGTGAATGAATTATAACTTAAAATATTCCGGCGAAATTCCGAGTTGTAGTGAGCGAAGTGAATTTCACATCAACATAGGCACGCAATGCGTGCAAGTGTCTTAAGGACTCAGTTTAAAGAATGAGACCTGTTCTCTTATTACCGACATTATTAGTAATATTATTGGATGTATCAAACCAAATGCGTTAATTATATAAAATGAAGTGTGAAAGTTCAGCATAACTTCTTTCAGTTTGTTGTTTTTTATTCTTGTTTCATAATAAATTTTCCGAGTTTAGTGGCTTATGGCCACTTTAATTCGAATACAACAACATCTACAGCATACATGACGCAGTACAAGAACATTTTCTCATTGCCCGACTTGGGCTTGAAAATGCACAACGGCCAGGTCCCATGGAAACTGCCACAGTAATCTACTTCCGACAAGCAGAGCTGAGCAATGATGGCAGCTACACAATGTAATGTCCAAAACACAAGCGATCCTTTGATGGCCCGGCGCGGATTTGCATAGATGCTGAAACGCATGCCAATGTCACCACGTACATCGAATATGTGCGCAACGTCTGTGCCAATGGCAAGGCCTTTGACCAAAGCAACATAAGCAAGTGAATAACCGCCTTTTGGTTCAAGGCCAAGCAGATTAAATTGTCGAGCACCGATGTTATTATTATGTTATGTTATTATGTTATATTATATTATTATTATGTTAGGAAAATAGCATCCTCGGCAACTTTTGATATGTACATCGTCGAAAAGAGGGCTATCCACGAACACATGGCTCATAAAGAGGCGACATTGGTCACATCACCAAGAAGTCTTCCAAAGGTCACCAGCTACTGAAGAAGACCCTTGGTTTGGATAGGTCAGTATTAACAAGATCGAAACCTAGCACCAAGTCAGCAAATTCAACAAAGTCAAACAATGAAGATCATGAGGAAAGCACTAACGAAGAAGGACTCACCAGTAGTCAAATAGAAGCCATCAAGATGCTGTTTTCCCACCAAATAATTTCTCGAGACTCACTCACGTTTGACATAGTTAGGAAAACCAGTGCCGAACATATGGATTTACGGGAATTTTTGGACGACACTTTGATGATCAAAAAGATCTACGTCAAAGTGGTCTACTTGAGACGAAAAGAAAAGTAGAACATGGTACTTCCAACAAATGAACCTGAGCCATCATAAAACAGAACAGAGGCGTGGTCGAACGTTATATCAGATACGCCAGCATCTGTGTCTGTCAGCTGTTCCGGTCCAAGAACAAAAGCCAAATGGAACCAGACTGATGAAAGAAAAGTTGAAGAATTATTTGCAGAGTATTCTGTTCGTCCAGGCAAAGCGGACTTAACGGCTTTGTTCCAGTCATAGTCAAGCCTCAAAGTAATTGTCGAGCGAAACGACGACGACTTTGAGCGTTGCTATAACAAAGCAAAATACATGTTCAAGAAGAGAGGCCAGAAATAGATTTATTCCAGGTCAAACGTAGCAAGTCAAGGATGGACTCTGAACTCCCGAAGATGAAGCATTTCTTTATTTATTTTTATTGTGATAATTTTTCAAGATAAATCTTGCATTTAAACCAGTGTACGGTAATTTTCAAATCAATTATTATTACAGTGTACGGTCGAGGAGCCAAATATAGAAGACAATCGAAAAGGACTAAATACAGTCGATGGAAAGTTAAAACAGTTTTAAAAAGTGTGCCTTTATTCCATAAACTATAAGTTTTTTAACAGTGTAGGGTCATTTATACATCAATTAACATGTACAGTGTACGGTCGCATAAAAAAATTAAAAATTACAGTCAGGATGAATGTTGAGTTACTAAAAATGTAAAATTATTCTGCCCTAATTTGTTTTATTTTATGGTAATATCGTGCAAAAGTATTCCTATTTCAAATAAAGTAGTTTTTTGTTACATTGTGGAGACTAATGAATGATTTGCCACTGATCGGATCCTGTGTTTTGCGTGGAGGATTCTGGGATCGCTAGGGGGCAAACATTGCAAGTCGCTAGAAGAAAATGTATGGCGAAAAGTTGTTTTGACGCTCAAAAATACGATTTTGGAGGGAGATCAAGGCTTTTTCACCAGTATTTTATCAGAAATGGATTTGGGCAATGTTGGTACGTTGAAAGTGTTAGGTTTTGTTTGAATAACCGTAAGATATGCGATAAAATCTACCGCTTTTATGAAGGTTTTATACATGTATTGTGAAATAGACATCGCGTATTAAACTGGGGTTTCGAAATATTATAAAATTGGAAATAGCTCAATAAAGCCCTTTCAGTAGTTGAATAATATTTAACGTTTGCACAAGCTGTAAATTTATTAGTCACGTCTTTTATAAACAAATAATTATTATGGCTTCGTAATATTAAAGGTGACAGACATTCACAGACTCCTACGATCGTGACTTTTATAAATTTCCCAATCGCTTTTGGATTTGGTCGTTTATTAAATCTGTTTTGTTTATTACTAGTTTATAACGGGAACTATATCCTGTTAGCTGTATTATTAAGGAGTGTTTTAAGTTGAGTAGAGCCCTATCAATGCCGCCAGCAAATGTGTAGAGGTCGAAGGTCTGCGTAGTTCCCCGGTAGTACATTTTTACACCTCTGCACTGTATTTATTGTTATATGAACTTTATGTATTGGCTATTGGAACTGTTGTGATTCATCTTGGCTCATTTATATTTGCAAGATGTGCTTTAAATTCGTTCTGGAAGGACAAGATCTTAAATTTTCCGTGAAGATGTTGATAAGTACAGTGTTGCGTAAATGTGTTGCTTCGTATCGGGGATGACATGTTTATTTTTGTTTAGCCAGAGGCTGCTCAGCTTTACTTCGAGAAAGATATAACCTTGTTTTAGAGCCGGCCATGCTCATGACAAATCATCTTTCTTATTCTTGGGCGGGTAGAGTCTTACTATTCCATCGCGAGGAAGAATCTTTTGCCTCTCTGGGTACCTTCGATAGTTATCACATACTGCACAATGATGACAGTGATCGCTACCGGCCGGGCATATTACTAAAATTATTTGTATAACTTAGCATAGAAATAATCCTGTACACACGTAAATACAACCCAAAAGGCTTTATGAAGTAATTTCCTCCCGATATATACCTAACTTGTAATATTTCGAGACCATTTTGAGATCTCAATTTCAAAATAAACCTTACGAAAGCAAGGACTGGTTTATCGGTAAACTTGATCACATATTTCACGGTTATTCAAACAAAAACTTACACTTTCGAGTATCAACAATGCCCAAATCCATTCCTGATAAAATACTCGCGAAAAAGCGTTGATCTCCCTCCAAAATTGTATTTTTGAACGTCAAAACAACTTTTTGCCATACATTTTCCTCTAGCGACTTGCAATGTTTGCCCCCTAGCGATCCCAGAATCCTCCACGCAAAACACAGGATCCGATTAGTGGCAAATCATTCATTCCTCCGTTCTGTCTTATATTACTCTGTTCCCGGCAACAGTATATTGAGTTGGTTACACATTAAGAACCACTGAAATAATTAACCGGGCAGAGACTGGGCCGAGCCCGGTTCATAAATCGCCCGGAATTTTTTCGTCGTAGTAGTCGTAGTAGTAGTAGTAGTAGTAGCATCCTCGTACCCAGGGTCTTCGTTCCCTTTGACCCGCGGTCAAGCCTGCGCAGAAGGGACGAAGACTCGAGGTACGAGAATGTAGTAGTAGTAGTAGTCTTGTCGGTAAATCGTTCCAGACCCGCTCGGCCGCTTCCTTGGCCAGGATTCAAATCACGCACTTTTGATATTTATTCGGCAGAAGCTATTAAACCCGGCTATTAAATCACTCTTCTATTTTAAATTTTATCTAAAACCCTGATTTCTGTTTAGCGTGAAATATATATATTTTTGTGTTATTCAAGCGTTTGGATTGCGAAACCGGTGATTGTTTTGACATGACAGCTCCAAACCGCTATTTCAGTCACGCAATGTTTTTGCAGCAAGCTTTACGCATAACTGCTCTTTTAATAACAGTAAAAGTGAGTCCGCTATGCGAACATGTGTGGACTTTCATTTGAATAAAAGTTGACATTATGAATTAATCAATGAGTTACTGTAGCAGTCAACAACTTCAAGTTTCGAATCGAGTAATTCGAGATACAAGGCGAAAAAACAAAGAACTTGTCAATCAATTTATTATTTACAAGACTGTTGGAAGAACAAAGTGTACTATTACTTGTCTTATGTACTACGCTTCAAGAAACAAAGGATGTCACGCAATGTGAAGGAGCGTGGTGTGACCACTCGTCACGTCGTTCACGACAAATGCCTTTTTTCATGCAAATAAAAACCTAGAATCCTACAAGAACAGCAGTTATTAGACCAAAAGCCTTTCCTTACCGCTAGCAAGATAGGATACTATTTTCATTAAAAAAAGAAATGTTGCGTGGAGCACGTGAACTGTCTCACATCGCTTGTTTACACAACCCTTACTTTTTGTGTAAAGCTTGTGTAAACAACTCATCGAAAAACTTATTTTCTTTCAATGAGTTCTTTTTTAACCTTTTTGGAATAAGAACTTTTCAATAAGCTTTCACAAATAATTTCTTAGTAGCTTGCGTAGAAAGGCGGAGAAATATATTTTTCTGTTTACGAAATATTCACTTGAAGTCGGTGTTTTGAGAGGCGGCGAAGGACGTTATTTGAACCGACAATTAAATTATTTTGTGCACGGTTTGGATATATGCATATTCTACGGTTCGATGTTATTTTTATTCTTTTCATGACAATGTTTTAGTTCAGTTCTGAATTCGACATCGGACTTTTGTTAAATATACTTCTTGAGAGAAATGGAGCTGGTGAATTATATCCTGAAGTCTTTATAAGACAAGTAAAACAACATGATAAGCGAACTTGTTTTGATACAACTCGTTGTGCATTCATTGTGTTTGGCAAAGCTGAAATAAATAAATAACCAGACATTTGATTCGTTTTAATATGCGAATCAAAAATGCTCAAGCCGCACAGAGAAACAAATACTGTGGAAAGTGAGTCAAAAGTGTGAAAAACAAGAAACGTGACCTACGACCGCAGTTGTTCAGCTCATTAGATATGAAGATTTCAGCCGTCGTGATTGTTATTTCACTTTTCATCTACGCCACCGCTGCCTTTGAAGTTGTTCCTTGATGTATATTTTCCAGCCACCACACGTTCTTCGAAAGCTGTGTCAAAAAAAGGCTTCTAGATTCAAGAATAAAGTGCGACTTACTCGATACTGATCGAATTTCTGGGTTTACTGCCTTGGCTGCCCATCTCACCGAAACTTCGGATTCTCCGATCACTGTCGAAAACTTCCGAAAGCACTAACCCGAGTTATCACGGAAAGTGACCCCCCAATCGGAAAAAACTGCATGACAACAATGTGTAGACTTTAAAGTCCACACAAAAAACGGCTGGTAGCCAGAGCATTTTTGAGCCGGAATACTTTGAAGATGCTTTTCATTTAATAGGAAGAATTATGTCCATTTTCATCCGTGCACAGTTGAGCTGGCAAAGTCGCGTATCAGAGACGATTGAAATTTGAATGTTTGCACAGCAAAATAATCTTATTTTGGTTCTTGATGTAAAACACTTCCCAAGACTTCAGTAAACAAAATTGTAATGTATAGTATTTCTACGAACTATGATGGTATTTGTGAAGGGATCCGTAAAGCCAGCAAGTAAAACAAATGGTCTGCAAAATGAAAATGAAATCTTGGCGCGGGTAATTTAATACATGTAATTAAATTCTACCACGGCATACAAAATTTCACGTTTTTGAAATTTTCTAAATCTTTTTGCCTTTTAAAATGTTTCTTGACCCCATCTTGAATAAAAATTCATCTAAAACTTTTTTCATGTTTCTTTTTTATTTTTTCACGTTTGTATTAGTTGCCTTTTTAGGCTTTTGAAACGAACACGGCATCTATTTATAGATTGAGGCACCATGTGATGTTTACATATTTGCGTCATTTGTCGTAGTAGTTCACTCGGCCGCTTTCTTGGCCAAGATACAGATCCCGCACTTTTGATATTTACTCAGCAGGAGCAATTAAAATTTTATCTAATACCCCGATTTCTGTTAAACGTGAAAGATATATTTTTGTGTTTTTATTCAAGCGTTCGACTCAAGCGAGTTCTGGAGTCCGAAACCGGTGATTGTTTCGACAGGTCGCTGAGGTCGAAGCTTTTTTACATCAGTCACGCAATGTTTTTGCAGCAAGCTCCTGCATTTAAAAACGGCTCCAGACTCTACTTTGAAGATGCTTTTCATCTGGCAAGAATTGTGTCCATTTTGACTATTTCCATCCGTGTACAGTTGGGCCGACAAAGTCCGTGTGTCACAGACGAATTGAATGTTTACACAACAACAACAACAAAAGTTTATTTGAACTGTAAAATTACAAAAAGAAATGTTTAAACATGTTTAAACAAAAGAACCTTATTTTGTTCATGATGTAAAAACTTTACTTGCACACTTTTCAAGAACTCAGAAAACAAAATGGAAATGCAGAGTAATAATATAATAATTTCTACAAACTAGAATGGAATGTAAATCGTAAAAGCCATCCTGTGAAACTGAATAGACGGCAAAAATGAAAACTTGCCCTTTGGCGCGTATAATTAATTAAATTTTATCACGGCATGCTATTTTCATGGCTTTTAAGGATTCAAAATTTTTAATGCAACTCAAATGTTTCTTCGCCTCATCTTGAATCTTTTTTTCACATTTAGTTGAGATTTTTAGCAGCATCTGTTGTCTAATACGTGTGGTCTAATGCATGCCCTTTTTTAGTCTTTTTATTTTCTTTTATAATTTTGCTTAGAAATTTTTCTGTTATTCTTGATATTTGACTCGTTTTATTCTTTTTTTTATTATTATTTATGTGACTCGTTTTATTCGAGCAGGAGCCAATACTATAATTTTCTGGTTACTCCACTCTTTTTAGCGAGGAATATAAAATATATATTTTTTGTTTCTCATTCAAGGGTTTTGAGTTTCAGTCGGAACCGAACGGCGATGGAGAAATGACCTGCAATGAATCACGCAATCAAGAACTTGCGTTTGCGTGACTGCTTCCCAAAATTGACGTGAAGAGCTTGCATGTTTGAAAGCTGAAAAGCTTTCTTATCTTGTTCTTATTCCCATTTTTTGGTGTGGTACATTTTTAAAAATGTTTAAAAACGCGTCTTAGTTTTTAACGAAATCTTTCTAATTGTTTTTTTGTTTTTGTCGGAGATCATTTGAACTGCCATTTAACTGGTTTGAGTTCATTTATTCAAGATTGCACACAAAACGTTTTCAACACCTAGGTTATTCAGTATTCGGAAGAAAAATAAAAATTTGAAAGCCTAAGCAGGAATTTGTCCAAGGATGGACAAGCAATCCACAGACTTGCGTGTTACGCAATATAAATTAAAAGGTATTTTAAAAGTTTTTGCTGTACTTGTCTAATCAGGTAGTTAAACATTAACTGCCCGGTTTTAAGCATTAAGCTTTAGGCGTCTTGTTTGTTTTGAACTGAAAAAGTTGTGATTCCTCGATTGTGGCCATCGTGGTCAATTTTCATTAGTGATGTTTGTAGAGGGCCTTCCTAAACCTTCATCTTAAAATTAAAAAGGAAAAAAAAACTTAACCAGTTAGAGAACAGAACGATCTATAACTGATTATCAAAGATATCATCGAAGACGTTCACTAATTTAATATTTTGTACTTTATTTACAATCCGCAGTGACTAGTAGGAAAAAGCCGGCAAAAAGTTTAGAGAAGAAAAAAAAATGAAAAAGACGTGGAAAAAATCCAAATAATTGTCTGTCTAATATAATAATGTATTATCCGTATTCCTAAAGAGAGAATAAAGAATTACCGTTAGAAATGAAAAATCCTCAGCCAATAATCCTCATCAACAATTTCACCGCCACCCAAGTGGCGGGAAATCAACCGGCGGCGGCACATCAGCCACTGGGCGGGACATCAACCACAATACGTGGCGGTGCATCAACCACCGGCGGGGAATCAGCCACACTTGCGGCGGGGAATCAGCCAAAGGGCGGGAAATCAGCCATATGGCTGATGCGCCGCCACAAATTGCGGCGGGGTATCAACGGGCGTATGGCTCTCTCTCTCCCCTTCGCAAAATAATCCACTAAGCGCTCCCATGGATTCTGTCGTTCCAAACCATAACTTCAAGAAGTAGTCTGGGAGCAAAAAATAAATCAAAGGCTCTATGAGCAAAGTCGTGAATGTAGTATATTATAAACTGATAGCCCAGAATTAGCCAAAATAAATTTTAAATGTCTGCTGACAAACGACAATTTTTGTAATTGTCTATGAAATCTGTTAAACGTACGTCATAGTTGAGTCATGTTTAAAATTCTAGCTGGTAAGTGATAAATTACCCCTGAGAGAGACACGTATAGTGGTAACAAGATATGAGGTACCTTAAGATGCTGCGAAGCTGGTAATGGAAAGAAGCTAGGGAATTTTTTTTCACCAAGCTGTTTCACATTTGCTAAAGGGTTCTTTAATTAATAACCAGGTAACTCAGCCATTTTATACAGGACAGTGGTATTATTCGACATACATTTTTCTCTGTTAAAGAATGGCAGACACTGTGACAGAAGGCAAATAATTAAAAGAAACTATCAGATGCCTCATACATGTGACTTCTAAGAATTGAAATTGGCAGGAAACAGTAAAGTCAACATAATTTATTATCAATTTAGAGGCCTGATACATGTAACAAATGAAAACTGCTGCTTATTTCCTTTTCTGGTATCTTTACTTGCAACCAAAAAGTCTTTACCCCTTTACATTCCACAAAAATCATCAATGCATTTTAATCAGCCTTATTAATTCGTTTTTAAATAATCTCTATACATTGCCAGCCATCCTGCATAGATTTGGTGGCCATGTTGGATTAAAGGATCTGAACCTTAAAGCTTGTTTATCTTTTACTCTTTGTTTTTCAGCAGTCAATAACAATAACTTCCAAATATTTTATTTTTCAAGCTGTACAACTGGTCTGCTAAAAGTCAATTTATAGAGAGCAATATTCACTGTTTGTGAAATGAGAGTAAATTTGAAATAAAATTCTTTTTCTGATCATGTGTTTCATACAAGTTACTGCAGGATGTTCATTCCAGCCCACACCTCTTGACAGCCTAGCCTCATGCAGAGTTCAGTGATGTGCTGTATTGCAGGATATTGTTTTGGCGAATCTGTAAATTAATTCAAAATTCTATACACATGTGCCTTGTTAAAATAAATCTGTAGCACAACACATACAACAAACCATCTAAGTGTAAGTAATTTGTTATTTATCAGCATGGCATGCAACCAGGTTCCTTTTCGGCTGAGATGACTGCATGAATTTATTTGGGGGGGAGGCATAGGACATGTACAGAAATCGACCTTAAGGTTACTATTGTTATATTAGTGGCTATTACATTTTAGCGATTTTAGTGAGTTGGGCGAAAATCGCTAAATTTAGTACTTGCTAAAACTTGTCTTGGTCAAATTTCAAGTACCTCCCCGGTACCCACTTCCCACCCTAATGGAACACAAAAATGGATACTGGTAACTTTGTTCTTTTAGGCAATGCAATTTATGTTCATTCAATGTCAAGATACGGTAGTTTTTTTCTTTTACTGAACATTTATTTTCATCTTAGCCATATGTTCATCACCGGCCAGTAAAAGCTGGTTTACACGATATTACTATTTTTTGAAGTTTTTGGAAAATCCCTATATTAAATAGTCGCTAAATCTTGCTCAGAAAAAATCGCTAAAATTAATAGCCGCTAACAATAGTACTCTCACCCTTTGAATTAAATTTCTTTGAATGTCTACCCCATAGCACTCAGTGGATGTTGACAAAGCAAAAAATTACCTGAGTGCAATGATACACCCCAAGAGAACTACAATTACCACAGTTGAACTAATATATCCCTTTTTTGACAGACCATGTGTATGAAGAAAAAATAATTGTAAGGGACTGATGCATAATACTGTGTTTACAAATGTAGTTTTGCCTTTCAAAAACAGAGCAAATTTATCATTCACATAAGGCTTGCTACCTAAATTATGAGCTACGAATGCCAGAGGAAATTTTGATTTAAGTTTAACTCACGAGATAGATGTACTTGGGAACTTCGTTAACGAAAGTGTGACAACGAATAGAAAATATTACTAGATACAAAAACTTGACGAACGTGCAAATGAATGATCGACCGAAAGACAAAGCAAGCCAACTATAGATGTCTCTAATTGTTTCGAAACGCATCAGTTTAATCTTGCTGAGTGAGACTAATTTGTAGCGGAAAATACAGCCTTATTTAGGGTGATTTATTACTTACCAACTATTTGATTGCATTTCAATGAAAGATAATTTCATATCCGCGGACTTTCAAAATAAGCTACTGATCGGCGTGCAAGTTTCTTGCTTCCTTGGCCATTCTTTCCGTTGCATTGTGTGTAAATGTGGATTCGAACACTGGCCTCACTAGAAAAATTCCTTCCAGAAAGGAAAAAAATATTCGTATTCTCCTGATGTACATCCACAAGTTCGCTTTAAAACTCGAGAAACCAGCCCTTGTGCACGTTCATCCGCCATTTTGAACTTAATTTTTAAAAACTTAATATAAAATTGCCAGGTTACCAAGGGAGTTTACACAAATTTAATTGAATTTCTCCAGCAAACAGCCAGCAAACCGCAATAAGTCGATCTTTGACATCTTTGCATTCACGACTTAAAAAGGTCCCGTGGGAATTTTTTGCTGAAAGCAAACCACTAGTCTAGAAATGTTATTTGGGACCTAGTAGACATGAAAAGTTTTGGTGGCAACTTTGCAATTTGCTCAGACGTAGCCTACGTGTAGCCGTACCCACCCCCCCGAGGAAAAGCGGGAGGGAAGGAACGTCTACGAAAACCTGGCGCCAATCGTGTTATGTGACGTCACACCTTTTGCATGAAAATGTATAATGGCCTTTCATTGGTTCACCATCTGGTCAATTCGTTCGAGTTTGCTGATTGGCTTAAATTAGTTCTACCTCGTTTTCATGACCTAAGTGGAACTGATATTGCAAGATGGCGGACGTTGCGGAGGAAAGGAGTCAAAATGAAACGGTCTATGCCGCAGCTTTAGAGCAAGTTTGTGCGACATTTGGAGTACAGACATTGCACGAAGAGCAACGGAAAGCTTTAGATACGTTTTTTGAGGGTAAAGATGTCTTCGTTTCCTTACCAACCGGCTATGGAAAATCTGTTATATTTCAGGCGATTCCAGTAATCGCCTCGATTATTTCGAAGAAACCTTGCACCATTTTCGTCGTCTCACCACTGAAGGCACTGATGGAAGACCAGGTCAAGTACCTGAACAGTCTGGGACTAAAAGCCATCGCGCTTTCGGAACAATCTGACGACAGTATACTCGAAAGAGTTATGATTGGGGAATACTCACACGTTTATGGCTCACCTGAGAGTTTTCTCGCAACGGACACGTGGAGAGATGTGTTCAATGCCACCACGTTCAAAACACGCCTGGTTGGAGTCGCTATAGACGAGGCGCACTGTATCAGTCATTGGTATGTTGTTTTGGTTATATTTAGTTCCATAACCAAGAGCTAACGAGCAAAAGAGCAAAAATCGAGCAAACGGCAAACATTTAATACAAAGCACAATTATCTTTGTTTTTCAATACCCTGGTAAATATGGCACTGTACTATGTTTTGCTGTACGTGAAATTCCTTGCTTATAATTCAAAAGCAATCAGCAAGCAGCAATTTACCTTCTAGTTTCTAAGCCTGAAAGTCCAGCTACACGTAGGTTATCTAAAGTCTGGATTGTTTGTTGTTCCCTTTGAAATTGTGTGATGTCTATGTTGTAAGTTTACATATAGATCTACCCGCTTGTGATGGGCCAACTACCCGCTTGAAGATCTGTTTAAACTGGTTGACTTCATACATACAACAAAGCAATCTTAAAAGTACCCTCAAAATGCAGGAAAATGCACCTACGAGAGTATAGAATTTCAAAATTTTCTGGGGGGACATGCCCCCAGACCCCCCTAGAGTGGGAAGGCCCCTTGGGCCTTCCATTGATACCCGCCTGTTTTTATATTCTACCCACTTGTGCCAAAACTTATTGAAACCCCTGCTTAATAAGTCATACAATATTGGTTTATTGCATGTTTTTAACAGGGGTCTTCCTGGGGAGAGAAGTGTTCCATTTCGAGAGTGGTTCGGTAATCTTGGCGAGCTGAGGTCTCTCATCCCACAAGAAGCAAGATTGCTAGTAGTTACTGCCACTGCCACAAAGTCAACGAGGCAGAAAATATTCGAAACCCTCCAACTTGGACCCAAGACCATTGTTATTGAAAAAAGCCCTGATCGTCCAAACCTCAAGTACAGTGCAATGTACATCAGCAAGAGCCAACCATTCGAACAAATTTTTGGAGAAGTCATCAAAGAACTCAAGAAGCATGGGAAAATGGCAGAAAGGTCAATGATTTATTGTCAAACAAGAAAGCAGTGTGCTTTAATCTTCAGAACATTCACTTTGTTTTTAGGAGAAAAGATGTTTTGTGGTGATAAACATCCTAAAAACCGAATCGTAGAGATGTATCATGCAGGCACTCCAACTGCTGTAAAAACACACATTGTCGAAAACATCTCATGTGATGATGGCCACATCCGTTGCCTAATTACAACTGTTGCGTTTGGAATGGGTGTTAACTGCAGAAAAGTAAGGAAAACTTACCACATGGGTCCAGCCAAAAACCTGGAATGCTACGTGCAAGAAAGTGGAAGAGGGGGAAGGGATGGCATGCCTGCAGTTTGTGTTCTTCTCTACAATGGAATACTATCAAACCATTGTGAACAGGATATTAAAGAGTACTGCACAACAGTGGAGTGTAGAAGAGCTGCTTTGTTTGCTCCATTTGGTGAGAAACCAAAAGAAATCATCCCAATACACGATTGCTGTGACAATTGTTCAAAAAATTGTTCCTGTGGCACAGCTAACTGTGACCAAGCATTTAATTTTGACATCTCACAAACAGCAGAACTTCCTGGCCCTTCAATTGTGACAACGAGAGCAGTCACTAAAGAAAACAAACTCTATTTGAAAACTGCCCTTGAAAATTTCAGGAAAACTGAAGTCAGCAAACATTCATACAAGCTTGAACAGTTAGTTAATTGTCCAAATGTGCTGCTTGAACTTGGTGACTTTTTCATTAATCAAGTTCTGGAAAATTGCCACAAAATTTTTAATGTTCAAGATGTTTTTAAATATGTTGAAGTGTGGCGCAAAGAGCATGCAATTGCCATCCTTGACATTATCGGTTGTTGTTTTGGTGACATCCAAAAAGTGGCAGAACTTGATGTTGAGCTGATGGAAGATATTGACATTGACATGGACTGGGAAGAACTAAGGGATGATTCAACCCTACTGGATATGGCAGAAAGTTTTGATGATGGTAGCACTTACTGTGATGAAACCCTTATGGCAGCAACAAGTCTTAATAGTAGTAGTTTTTTGGGGAGCATTGTAAACAATTTACCATAATTTAAGTCAATTAAAAACTGGTCTTACACTGACTGAAGCACTGAACATAATAAACAATGAAGACCGAAGATGCTCGGTTAAAATGTCTTGATTTAGTTGCTTTGTGAACATTGTTTATTACATTCAGTACTTCAGTCAGTGTCAGACAAGTTTAAAATTTGTAAAGCATATCCCTGACTGTGATTTTAGCATTTTATTAACACAATTTGGGGCAACAATATCTGAGCAGTAAAAAAATACTTTTAAAATTTCAAAGTATGATCATTTACTGATGTTTAAATTAGTTACATTGTAGCAGTAAGACAGTTTAAGATATTGCATGACACGTTGACATTTATTTTTGAGTTTGTTTTCGTTACATTCAAATGTCAGTCAGCAAGTCATAGAAGTTGGGATGAAATGGAAATGGCTTGTTTTTCAAGTATGTTTGATAATAGATTATGTTCATGTTATTTCTTTCAAAATAGAGTTGTCATAAAGGCCACAACATGTTACACTTCTTACAGCATTGAGTGTTCTTGTTTTTCAGTGTTAATAACAAATTTTTCCTTGGTTTATAATATTTGACACCCAGTGCGTAAAGGAATCAAAATTACTCTTAAAATAGATTGTTATTTCATATTATTTAAAATTCATATATTTTTTAATTCTTTAACTAATCCTATGTATATAGGAACCAATAGTAAAGGAATCACTGTATTTATTTTGAGCAATCCTGTATTGTGTGGTTCCAGAAAATGTCAGTACTCCTTCCCTCCTCCTTCCCTCCCGCTTTTCCTCGGGGGGGTGGGTACGGCTACACGTAGGCTATGAATCTACTCGCTTTTTCGGCGTCGAAGCTAGCAGAGGCGAAGGGAATGGTTCAAAAGCGGCAGATTGTTCATGTTGTGTGTTATCGTCTTCCAATCTTGGACGTTTCGGCGAATTAGCGATCTGTGATGGCGGCTCCTTCGATTGGAAAACAAGTCCCGTTCTCTCCAGATTTGCAGCATAACTAACCCTCATTGATTCTTTTAATTCGTCCAAGCTCTGCTGTAAATTTTGTCTTTTCTTAAGTACGCCATGGCACTGTCTACAAATGTACTCTGACAGCGTGTACACTTGAAAATCCAAATTTGCGAGCGCGATGTTTACATCGAAGATCGTCTTCTTCTTGCTGTTCACCAAAAATCGCTCGTAATCCTTCGTAATTTCTTTAAAACACAGTATACAATTGAAAGAGGACATTGAATTGCAAATGAGTTCAAAAGACAATAGTACACACGTGCAATGGTTCGCGGGTAAAGTAATTTATTTACATATTTTGCATAAATTACTGTGACGTCACATAACACGATTGGCGCCAGGTTTTCGTAGACGTTCCTTCCCTCCCGCTTTTCCTCGGGGGGGTGGGTACGGCTACACGTAGGCTAGCTCAGACGGGAATTATGGGGGTTCGAAATTCTGACACCTGAAGACCAGCATGGAAACGAGGCTGGAATATAAAATCCTTTATAACTCGCATGAAACTAGACCGTTACTCACCAAACTTTCCTACAATATGCCATTCTCTGCTCTTAATCGGTTTTTGCTGGATTTTTATTTAATTAGTGGTCACGTGACCTTGTAGCATGGAAACAAGGCTGAAATAGAAAATTCCTTATAACTCACGTGAATGTACACCGTTACTCACCAAACTTGCCTACAATATGTTATTCTCTGCTCTCAATCGGTTTTTACTGGATTTTTGTTTAATTAGTGGTCACGTGACCTGTAGCATGGAAACGAGGCTTGAATAGAAAATCCCTTATAACTCGCGTGATCACAGACCGTTACTTACGAAACTTGGCTACAATATGTTATATTCTGCTCTCAATTGATTTTTGCTGGATTTTTATTTTTATTTAGTGGTCACGTGACCTTGTAGCATGGAAACGAGGCCGAGATACAACAGTCCTTATGATTTTCATATTTACCGACAGTTTATTACCAAACATGGCTGCATTATCGGTTTTGGCATTTTTATTTGGAACGTTGCTCACGTGTTATTGAAAGTATGGAAGTGGTGCTGTAAAAAGAATTTCTCTTAGGCATGTGAATTTAGCGACAAGCAGTCATAATAGACACGCCACATTTATTTCACCAGTGATAATGTCTACACGTCGAGAAAGACTTCCTTCTGACAACTAAACCCTATTGAAAATCCATGATCTCTGTTGAAATGCTTGAGAAAGAAACATCAACGTTTGGACAGACCCCAAAGAAAAAGGGTTCTTTCACACATGCTCCTAGCAGACGGCTAGTATTAAAGCTGTTCAAAGTGTTCAGCAATAAATACATTGTGCTAGGTGACATCGTTCAAAATGAAATAACTTAAGATATCTCCTCAGCACTATTTGCTGCTCTTTGCATCTTTTCTCAGACCCTTACTCATCGCTGCTTTCGTCATCATCACTTTCATCACTTTCATCCATGTCACTCTGATAAAGGTCGCCATCACTTTGCTGGTTCTCACATTCACTATCATCAGAACAGCTACACAGGTCTGTACAGAGAAGCCCAGCTCTGCGGCACTGGTATCGATTGGAAGAGCATCGCTCCTTTGAGCACCTGCACTTGACAAGTTGTATGATAGCCTCGGGGGCTGGTGTCAGAGTTGTCATAACAGGAACTCACTCTCCATTCTCCATTGCCCATCCATAATCACTCGGTGAGGGCAGCAGAGGGTTTGGAACAGCATCCTTGTTCCAAACCATCAACTGAAAATGAGCACGCATTATGGCTTGGTGCAGTGCAGCTTGTGTTGGTGGCAACCTGTCAGACTCTGCTTGCTTCTTTTTAAACAGAGACCACCTCAGCTCTTTGACAGTAGTTAAATCTGTCTTTGGTACGTAGATTTGACACAGAAACTTTTCAATTCCACTCTTGATTTCGACGTCTGGCTGTTCCTCTCGACCAAGATTACCAAGGAAGCTCAGAATGGAATCATCCGCTTCCAGAAATTCCTTCCAACAGGACATCTTCCCTTTTCCCGAAAAGCTATACTAGTATTATCAGCTCCTGCGATGGCATGAAATGCGGGCAGTGCAGCTGTCTTGGCAGGTCCAAGGGCTTCCACAATTGGCTGCAACTTAATAGATCGATGATTTGCACCTCTTCATTCTTGTTGACGCTCAGTTTCCATTTAAAAACTCTTGGTGGATCTGAGGATCTGATGCTTCCAGTGAAGCCATCTCTGGGGGATAGACCAGAATCATGCGGGAAGAATTGACCTTGTCATGTGCGAAGAAGTACTTTGTAAATAGTTCCAGTGCAATCAAATGCAATTTCCAGTTCGAACAGATTTGATGAAGGCAAACATTTCCAATACCTTGCGCATGTAGTGACGCATCACTACAAACAATGGATTGCTGTTATTTGCAGCGTCGAACTCTAGCATCTTCTCAATGATTTCAGAGGAACTCATGAGGTCCACCAAACGCTGATGAGCTGTTATAATTCTCTCCCTCTTGCCCTCTTTGCATGCATTACTGACTTCTCTTGTCAAATGATCGAGGCGCTGTCGCAGTTCCAGTAAATCCTTAAGAAATGCTTCCAGATAGAGTGCAAACAACGCCTGTAGGGTGATCAGGTGCGCTTTTTCCCCTCTTTAAACATGCTTTCCATCAAGAATCTGTTTCACTGTTGAGGGGCCGTACAGTTCAGATTCCGTCCAACACATCATCACATGTCAATGCCACTGCTTTCAATATACGCACCAATTGTCCTTAGCATTCCCATAACGATATGCAACTCGCCAGGGCGAAGGATAAGTTGGTTTAGGTCATCGCGGCTCATCTGGAGTTTTTTTGGCTGGGAGATAAAGCCCCATGTCAAGAGATATCACGGTCTTCCTTCCAGGGCCCACGACTTTGACAAAGATACCTTGAGCCTGCATTAAAACCATCAGTAATGTATTCCACTCATGAGGAGGATGTGCCAACAATGGTGAAGCGCCAACACGTGTAACCGGCAGTGCTTCATTGACTAGTGAATTATAACCAGACCAAACGGGAACATAAGCTTGGTGATCCTCGTCTCCAACTTGAGCTCCATCAAGGATGATCCAATAGACCAAATGTGGGATGATTCCATTCTGAGCTCCCTTGGTAATCTTGGTCGAGAGGAACAGCCAAACGTCGAAATCAAGAGTGGAATTGAAAAGTTTGTGTGTCAAATCTACGTACCAAAGACAGATTTAACTACTGTCAAAGAGCTGAGGTGGTCTCTGTTTAAAAAGAAGCAAGCAGAGTCTGACAGGTTGCCACCAACACAAGCTGCACTGCACCAAGCCATAATGCGTGCTCATTTTCAGTTGATGGTTTGGAACACGGATGCTGTTCCAAACCCTCTGCTGCCCTCACCGAGAGATTATGGATAGGCTATGGAGAATGGAGAGTGAGTTCCTGTTATGACAACTCTGACACCAGCCCCCGAGGCTATCATACAACTTGTCAAGTGCAGGTGCTCAAAGGAGCGATGCTCTTCCAATCGATACCAGTGCCGCAGAGCTGGGCTTCTCTGTACAGACCTGTGTAGCTGTTCTGATGATAGTGAATGTGAGAACCAGCAAAGTGATGGCGATCTTTATCAGAGTGACATGGATGAAAGTGATGAAAGTGATGATGACGAAAGCAGCGATGAGTAAGGGTCTGAGAAAAGATGCAAAGAGCAGCAAATAGTGCTGAGGAGATATCTTAAGTTATTTCATTTTGAACGATGTCACCTAGCACAATGTATTTATTGCTGAACACTTTGAACAGCTTTAATACTAGCCGTCTGCTAGGAACATGTGTGAAAGAACCCTTTTTCTTTGGGGTCTGTCCAAACGTTGATGTTTCTTTCTCAAGCATTTCAACAGAGATCATGGATTTTCAATAGGGTTTAGTTGTCAGAAGGAAGTCTTTCCCGACGTGTAGACATTATCACTGGTGAAATAAATGTGGCGTGTCTATTATGACTGCTTGTCGCTAAATTCACATGCCTTAGCACAGGGAGCCCAGGCTCACGCTCTGGTATGGCGACATCAAAATAATAAGGATTTGTATGAAACTTTATAGCAAAGTGTTATAGCGAAAGAACATATAATAAACAGCTAGTAAAGTTCACATTTTACATCATATGTTGCCTAAGTGATGTTTTTTGACTGTTCTAAGGCATTTAAACCCTATTTAACCGATATTTTTAATTTTAGTTTACTCTTACATAAATATATGCAAGGGTGAACACTTCCGACGCTCGATAAACACCACTGTTCAACATAGACAAGCCAAAAATTGCGTTTAATTTCATCCGCTCATTCCAAAACTTCGCATGGGTATAGTTCGAAGATCATACTTTCGCTACAGTAAATTTTTGATCCGACTGCCTCTCTCCGTGATTTAAGAATACGGAAAAAATAACCAAGGTTTGTACACTTTTGACTTTCTCCAACACCTTGCCTCCGATAGAGTCGACGCATTTTTAATTAGTCTCGCCTTTCACGTGCAGCCTCACGCTATGATTGGGCGATAGTTGTCAGGGAGACGACACATTTTTCCCGCAGGGGAGGGAGGCAAACGAGACCTTCGAGTGCGCTCTGCCTTACACATGTACAA
>NC_135765.1:20645132-20661305 GCF_052425735.1 Oculina patagonica
CACTCTCCTTTTTTAAGAAACTTGTCAAAGCCCACTTTATTCATAGCACCTAATTTATGATATTTAATTTTTTATACCAGTTCATGCTTGTAATTTGTTTTAGTTTTTAAACTCTTTTTATATTTATAACTATTATAATTACTAAACATTAGCTTTTAACTCTATTTTAATAACTATTTTAAACTATTAGATATTTTATATTTTTAGAAATTGTATTTAGCAGGGCCCCTCTGGATACCAGCCACTGTGCTGAATGGGCCACCCTGCATACCTTATTATAAGAATATAACGAAGCATTCTAACAACTCGAACAAAATTTACGCGTTATGAAATTAATGCGAATTTTCTTTGTGCGCGACTGTTTGCTATCGGCGAATAGAAAACAGTGGGAGAACCAATCAGATTCGCGGATTTCCAATAGAACACAGCTGAGTTTCTACTAATAATAATTATTCTGTATGTACCGGTATAAAAATTTTGTGGTAGGGCTGGCTCTGCACAGGTTGTTGTAAAGTTGAAGAAATTAATATCTGCAACCACGAATTCACACATTTTAAACAGAATGCTCTTTTCCTCCTTACATATTTATTTTGCAGGATAAAAAGTCTGTAGAAAGCTGTTGTGTGGCATTTGCAAGACTAGTGGATAGCTTTCATACTAATGAGGTCAGTTCTCTTAAACATCCTCGGAGACCCAGGGGCAGTTAGTGGGGGCGGGGGAAAGTCTATACGGGCGAAAAAAAAAAATCGGCGAAGAAAAGTCTAGAACGAAAAAAATAGCCCCTGGGGACAACCTCTTACCGGACCAGTTCCAAAAGGACGCCGTCGTTCTGGCTTCTGATTGGTGCCAGAAAACCTTTGTTATTTTCTGCCCAATCACAGAGCGGCAAGACCAGGAGTCGTTTCGTGTGTTCTTACACGGACAGATACACGAAGCCTAGTTGGTCGCCATGTTTTCTGTTCGTTGAAGCTACAGTTGGAGGAGAAAAGTTGCAGTCACAGATGTAGGGGAAATCGTTCGGCAAATCTGCAAGAAACTTACGCGAAATACGCTGGATCTTCGTAGGTATCGTACACACACCGATTAACTGATGTCGATATAACTTGGACGTGTTTCGAAATTCGCTTTCTTTGGCTGGACGAACAGTTTCTGGTTTCTTTCTCCTGCTTTCTCGCATCACTTGCTGTGACTAAAACTGTGTCAAATATGCAGAGTATTTTTTTTATCGCACGGGCCAGGCAGGTATGTCAAGCAACGGACAGCTTCGTGTACGAGAGGAGCACAACTTTCTTCAGCTTTCTTTGAGAACAGTGATATTACTTTACGCTGTCCTCGGTGGTGATATTACTTTACGCTGTCCTCGGTATAACCGTGAAACGGAAGGTGGAAGAACTTTTCTTGTTTCAGCCACTAAATGTTGGAACTCTTTGCCTATATATATTAGAACTAGCACTAGCACTAAGGCCTTTAAACATAATTATAGTAATTTTATTAAGGAAGGTTATACCGACTTAGATAGCTTTCCCATGTCATAATTTTTAAATTTTTATACTGTCACACCCAAATTACTGTTTGTATTTTTATCTAGTTTTTATCTATTTTATCTGTTTTCTTTTTTTATTGATAATATATTTGTAGTAGTATTAACTTTTATTCTAGGGGAGGGCCACAGGTTTTTCAGTTTTTAACTGTAATGTGTAACCCTCATTAAATAAAGTTGTTATTTTTTATTATTATTTTACAGTGAATTTCATGATGTAATATTCCTTTTTTCCCCTGACATAAACGTGCAAATGAAGCTAAATGTAAATGTACTTATTTATAAGCTTAACTTGTTTATTTAATCTTAGTTTTTAATTCTCATCTGATGTTTTCACTGATTTTTATTCGTGAAATGTCATTTTAATTTTGTAAAGTGCAAAAGATTATCATTTAATGATATTGAGTCACAGAATTCTTCCAAGCCACTGTATATACCAATGTCTGTCGTTTTAATCGACTCCTCATCAATGGACCTGACTGTTTTTTGAGATGTAGTTTTTTTTAACTGTATAACTAAAAACAATTTATAGCCTGTGTGCCTCTGCCTAGTCTAGTTCAGTCTACAGTGCATGTGTGATGATAAATGAGATGAAGTAAGGGACTGTTCGTTATTTATGCCTAAGGGGGGGCCGGTGTAAATTTGAAATGCTTTTTTAAATAACAATAAATAACTGGGAACCATGCAGCATTGTTTCCATGATCGCTCCTCGTGGTTCAAGCCTTGCAATGAACTTCTTACAAACTTCCTACTGTTGATTTTGTCTCTACAATCGGATATTATACAAATTCGCTTTCCTTGCTGAGTGCTTCCATACTGTACGATCACGAATGACCTTGCACTGGATTTTAGTTTATCAGCACAGGGCCAGAACGCGTGCTGTACGTAATTTTGCAATTGGAGGCACATCGCGTCCTGAGGGTAAGGGGGAGGGGGGGGTAAAATTGTGGGCCTGTCACATAAACAGGGGGGTAATTTTTTAAAATACTCACTTCCAGGGAGGGGTATATTTTTCACATGCCTGAATTGGTTGAAAATCACCGACCCCCCTTAGCCATAAATAACGAACAGTCCCTAAATTGATTGATTGACAAGTGGTTTTCAAAATGCCTTTGAAAAACAATGACTTCTCCATTTTGATAATACAGATTGAGATACTGTCAGTATATCTATTGTGCTTTTCAGTAACATGAACTCAGCTCAATCAACCGCTAAACCGGTTTACAGTTTTTGCTACTGTCAATCATCTAAGCGGACCAGTCACGGGAGAAATTTAAACCAGGTCAAATATGTTGGCTTGTTTTTGTTTTTTAAGGTTTGTGGGTTATTGCCATTATTATGATTGACGGCAGCAAAAAAGCAATCTTTGGGTTTTGAACTTCAGAGTTCAGTTGTTACTGAAAGTGATCACTGATGTATTTACATATGTTGTTCATACCAGGATCAGGTGCCACTGTTGTATTTTTAACTCAAGTTGTGCTGCACAGTGATAGAAACATGCCTGGCAATTCAATGATCATGGTGATTTTTCAGTCAGTGACACAGGCAAACTTGTAATTTCAAATCTCTCAACATGCAATGAACCTATGACATCTAAGTAAGTAAATTCCAGATGCTCTGCTTTTTACCTACAAGGCTTGTGGAAGGTAACCCTACACGGTAGTTCCCTATGAGAAATCTCCTGTTTACTGCCAGGATGTGACGTTTTTAGCAGCTGCAATCATGAAACATGTAAACAAAACATAAAGATCCTAAAACAAACCTTTTTTGTGTTCAAACAAGAAAAGGAGAAAGGCCAACAAGGCCTTGACCTCGCTCCCAATGACCTTGCATTGACCTCGCTCCCAATGTGTGGCTTCAATAGCTCAGTTGGTAGAGCATCGCACCGGTATCGCGGAGGTCACAGGTTTGTATCCCGTTGAAGCCCTGAATTTTTTTTTCAGGCTTCTTTATTCCAATTGCTTAAATTAGAAATTCACTGCGACGATCATTTATCACTTTCATATACATCCGCAGTTCATATATGAATCATTTCATATACATTACATCAAGGTGTAGAACAGCAGGCGTTTGTGTAATTTCTTGCCTTAAAAAGGCCACCCATTTGGCTTTGCAGCCATTCTTTGTTTTGAAACAGTATTGTCACTTCAAAACAACACACAACCTCAACGCCAAACAGATGAACATAGTACCAGGTGGAACAAGTAACAGTACTAGAGTCTACATTTACCTCTTAGAATGCAATGTGATGGCATTGCATTCCCATCACTGAAAAGCCCTGTAAGGGGAGTGTCAAATTAAAGTATTGTATTGTATTCTTTCATCAGCTTTGACGATTTAATTTTTTTGAGATCTTCCAGGGAAATGCATTTTAATAAAGACTTTTTCCAAACAATTTTCCTACATTCCTTGTCCAATTCCAAGCAAGAGTGACTTATCTGTGCTTGACACAGTCCTTTGGATTCAACTCCTTGTTGTCTATCGGGCCATACAAATTTACTGGTAATTCATTCATCATGCATGATGCTTTTACTGGGGTAATTGACAATATTCATATTTGAAAGATAAGGTATACAAGTTACAGGGGCATACAACAAAGCATTTTTGTAAAGTATAAAACAGGGCTGCCATATTTACACTTTGAATGCAGCATTTGAGGTAAGGAAGTAAAGTAGTTATTTGTACAATTTCACTTTTTCTACATGCGAACACAGGTTGATAGCCAAATATAAGTAATAGGAGTTATTCCCAAAGTTTAGGTGACTATTGGTAGATATTTAATGAGCCACTTTGGTGCAATGAACCACAAAGAGGTAGTATTTCCAATGAGAATAATGAAAATAATACTTGCCTACCAAATAAGAATATTTTACAAATTTTAGATGGAATTGGTTCTTATAAAAATGGGTGTCTAAATGGTAAATTTCAGGCTGTGGCTTGTAAATCTTCTAGGCTCTTACTGGCAAAACTTCACTATGTAAGTATACACCATACTCTCTAAGACAGTACATGTATGTACCTCGATATACATACTGAGGAACCTGAAGGGGTGAAATAAGATTTGACAAATTTAAATAATTTCAGAAACTCGACCACAAGGTTTCTCTTTTTATTAACAACAACAAAAGAATAGACTCGACCGCAATTTTCTTCTAAATGAATATTACTCATTGTGAACAAGTACTCACATGGCGGCGCTCGATAGCATTGGTGCACTCGTACACGAAGCTGTCCGTTGCTTGACATACCTGCCTGGCCCGTGCGATAAAAAAAAAAATACACTGCTTATTTGGCACAGTTTTAGTTACAGCAAGTGATGCGAGAAAGCAGGAGAAAGAAACCAGAAACTGTTCGTCCAGCCAAAGAAAGCGAATTTCGAAACACGTCCAAGTTATATCGACATCAGTTAATCGGTGTGTGTACGATACCTACGAAGATCCAGCGTATTTCGCGTAAGTTTCTTGCAGATTTGCCGAACGATTTCCCCTACATCTGTGACTGCAACTTTTCTCCTCCAACTGTAGCTTCAACGAACAGAAAACATGGCGACCAACTAGGCTTCGTGTATCTGTCCGTGTAAGAACACACGAAACGACTCCTGGTCTTGCCGCTCTGTGATTGGGCAGAAAATAACAAAGGTTTTCTGGCACCAATCAGAAGCCAGAACGACGGCGTCCTTTTGGAACTGGTCCGGTAAGAGGTTGTCCCCAGGGGCTATTTTTTTCGTTCTAGACTTTTCTTCGCCGATTTTTTTTTTTTTCGCCCGTATAGACTTTCCCCCGCCCCCACTAACTGCCCCTGGGTCTCCGAGGATGTTCTCTTAAAATGACCCTGAATTTCATAAATATTAATATTATCATTATAATTATTAATTGCATCTTTTTATGTTTAGAGTTAAACCATCGTTATAAAGATAGCTGTATATCTTACACTGTACACTTAATGTTCATATGGGTTAAAACAAGGACATACAAAATTAATGATTCGTAATAAATAAATTGAAGCAGCATTTATCTCTCCAATCCAGTGGCCATCCTTAAATCGCAAAACATTCTGCTGGAAAAAATTTAAATTCCTCTTTATAAAATGCACATGTAATAAACAATAATCATAAAAAACACAATGTGATGCCCAGAATGCTCAAAATTGCATTTCCATGCCTGTCCATACCCTAACTCCTTAAAGAGGCCCATTCTACATGCCTACTACATCCAGTTTACTGACAAAGATTGGATCTCTGGCCAATCAGTCACAGGAATAGGTATGACTATGACAAATAGGAGCTGGTAGTTAGTCAGCAAGAAGTTTACAGTTCAAATTAAGTTGACATTTTTATAAACAAATTTTTAGATAAGGTAGCCAGTATATAATTCTGCTTGAATGCTAACATTTACAATGAGAAACCACATTGCTAGAAAACAGATAAATTATTTTTTTATGGTTTGTTAAATCATTTTAGAAACATCTTGAAGAGCTTGCTGCTCATGGACTTCTCAATAACCTACAACAGCTGGTATGAATCGCTTCCATAAACAGTAATTAAATATAAATTTGTCTTGTGTTGTTACTACGGTACATTCTTATTTCTGCTGTAGGTTTTCTCTTAACACAAATTTGTTGATGAAAGCTTTCATCAACAAATTGTTAGGCAACCTGACGAGAGGGCTTGTTTTTTATCTTTGAAGTTATAATTCATACAACTTTCTTTTCATCTTATAGCTGATGATGGCTCCACCAGTTATTAGTACCAGTACGTTTGTGATGGTGGTTCGCATGCTGGCTGTGCTATGTTCCAACAGTCCAGCAATTGCTGTACAACTCCTGAGACAAAGTAAGTGTAGTTTATGTGAACTTATGGCAGATATGCATATCATTACGGTCAAGAAAGTGTCTTGAATGCAACATTGGCTGATGCAGTGGAAATTCATGTAACAGGCTGGAGTGAAAATATACTAACCTTGTACTAATGTCACAGTATGTGTTTTATTTCCAAGAAGTCCTTACACCTTCCATATTCACCATTGACATGTGGGCCACAGTAAATTTAATTTATTAATGGCTGGTAATATTTTTCAGATGTGTCAGATACAATTCTATATTTGTTGCTGGGTACCACAGAGCCTGCAGAGATAGAAAATGCTGAGGTACAGCCTTGTGTTTATTTTTTAATTATTAATACCGGTACTAACTCTTCAGTCATTTTCTTTCTTTTGTGGGTTAACTAGATGACAATTAGTGGTATTTCAACACCGTCTCCCTAAACACATTTTTGAAATCAATGTGTTTAATATTTCTTATTTCCCGCAGGAGCTTTTGTTAACAAAACTGATGTTTGGAATTTACAAAAAACACTTTTTTAATGTTTGTCTTATCTCTTGTTATAGTTGTTATCACGAAGTCCCCAAGAATTCTTTGAAATAACTTGCTTCATCAGGTTTGTTATTATTTTCTTTATTATTATTATTCATGGTTGTTCAGTTTTATCAAAAGTGCTTCAGAAATCAAGCCTTAGTTGTAGCTTCGTGGCTGCTAAACATCAACCTTGATATTTTCTCTTTTCACTTTGTTTTCAACTGATCTGTTCTGTATCAGTACTTAAAAAACTCATAAATAATTTATTAAAAAAACTGTACAAAGGAAATTAATGCGTAATGAGAGTCTTTATACCTGAATAAGTCCTGGCTTAATTTTGTGACCAATTTTCTTGGCCAAAATAACCCAATATCTAAATATCAATGCAAGAATGGAAAGATCTACATCAGAGGTTTTTGAAGCTGTTCAATAAACTCACAGTTGGTGCATTATCAAGTCTAAAACACTTGGCTGTGCCTTGTGTGTTAAACTTGACAAAGCACTCCTGCTCATTAACTAAACATTGCATAATTTATTGTTTTGTAGTTATGAGCAGTTTAGGAAAATGATAGCAAGAAAAAGGTGTTTTTTTTATGTTGGAGAAGAGGGGCGGAGTTTATGGATAACAATGTTTTCCTGGGCTCTCTGAACTCAAAGTAATTTTCTTATCTCTGTGCATTTTTTAATTCATGATGTATTATTGCCAAGTTAAATAACCTGAGATCATGCCCTTTCTCCCTACTTATCACTCCGGGGAAGGAGGGCATGATACATTTACTTGTCGAATCGTATGTAAAAAACCGGATTCTGTTTTTTTCTGCTGATTGGTCGAGAAACAATACTCAATGAAGCGGTGTGGACTGATTAGCTGTCGTATTTCAACGAGACTCGGGTCAAAAGCTAGTGGTAATGGCCTACGGTGAAACATGTTTATTGCGAGGACGAGTTTTCTTCTACGTTAGCTGAAGCCCTGACAAATTTCATATGTAATTCTCTGAAGGCATAACAGATAGAGGGAGCGACAATGCGTTATTTGGTTTTGTGAAGATGTTTTCGCAGTTCTTCCATTGCGTTTCTACAGCTGATAATTGTATGTTCTAAAAGCATTTTTATTTTAGCTTGCGAAGTTTTTATAATAATACAGGCTGTTCATGTACAATTATTTTTCACGCCTCCTGGAAATCCAAGTCTCAAATTTGCCGCCAACTACAAGAAGTGGTTTGACAGTTCAAAGACATCTTAGTTTATTTAAATTAGGGGGCGGTTAGCGGCTGGTTAAATAAATGTATCAGGCATTCTTTTTTCCCTCTCCCTTTCAAAAAGAGAAAAAAGAACGCCTGATCGCAGGTTACAACTCTACAGAGGCATCTCTGACATAAAAAGGTCTCTGTTTAATAATAATAATAATTATAATACTTTATTTATATAGCACCATTTCTATTTCTAACCAATAGCGCTTTACAAGTTATTTACAATTAACAATTTACAATTGTTCGATCTAACAAAAATAATGGTTTAATAATGCTACTTCTTATTTCTAACAGTGAACTTCTACCAAAATTGCCATCAAGTGGTAAGTTTGTTTTTGTAGTACAGTAAACTAAGATTTGCAACATACATTAATTTTATATTGATTTGGAAAATTTTGTAGTTATAATGGAATAAACTTGTAAATATAACATACAATAAGCTGCCATTTAATGTCCAATGTTTACCTTTAAAATGCTCCAGCATATCCCCAGATACTTAGCTGAAAAGGGTAAACCAAGTCAGCTAAAATCTGACAATGTTCTGCAAGATTGAAGTGGGATAACTGTTTTATTATTCAACAAAACAATTGTCATTTTAAGCAAATGAAAGATCATCGCAGTAATGTACTCAACTTAAGTAGTTGAGAAAAGCAAGCCTTGAAAAAAAGTTATATACATATACAGTGGAACCTTGATTTAACGAACCTCTGTATAACGAAGTCCTCGATATAGCAAAATATATGGAAAAGAACCTCAGTATAATGAAACCTCGATATAGCGAACACATTTTGCCAGTCCCTTGGCCCTTTGTTAAATCGAGGTTGCACTGTATTCATTTCAAAACAATTGTCAACGAAGAGCATATAACACCTAGAACAACTGTGGTTATGCAACCTGCATGTTGGGTACAAATCTTGGCATACAGTGATATCACATTATATCTGTTATGTATGAATGACAGGTAACAAGGACTTTTTGACCTGACTATATGTGGGTATTGACAACAACAACAACAACACTTTATTTGCACCCTAAATTAAATTAAATTTACAATACAAGAAAAAGAAAAAGAAATTAAGTGCATGGCTATGAGATTGGCCAGCCATCCTTAGCATTTAATACTGACAATAATTTCTATAAAAGGGGTCAGGTACTTAGGACTTAGATAACAAAATACAGCAACACACAAACAAAAACTGGGGAAAATGGGTTGGAAAATGTTTGGATGACAAAGGTCGTTACAATGCTTGTGATGATGCAGCTGTGTTTTCAGGTATATTCACAGTAGATGTCTTGCTGTGCAAGCCACAACAGAAGTCAGAGCAGGGTCTGTGGCAGTGGAGAGATGACAGAGGGCTGTGGCACACGTATTCCTGGATTGACAGCAAGATTATTGAGGCTGCATATCAGAGTGGTGAGGATGAGCTAACTCTCACCACCCTTGGTAGAACATACACAGTGGACTTCAACAGTATGCAGCAGGTATCTTGAGATTTTTTTTCTCTTTTTATATAATTATATGATGGCCTAATGGTTAGTGTGCTGGACTGGCCAAGATACTCTCGCAGTGCCTCTCTCCACCTAGGTGTATAAAATAATTTATTAATGGGTACCAGCCCTGGACTTTAACATGGGGGGGGGGGGGGAACCCTGCAATGAACTAACATCCCATCCAGGTGGGAGTAGAAAGACTCCTACATGATTGTAGTCGCTTCATGCTATGGAAACCGGGATTAAGCTACAGCCAGGTGTGCCACGAGGCTTGTATGCTATAAACTTGAATTAAGGCCGAAGAAAACCTCAAAACACTAAGCACTTGCCAGACAAACCAAGTGAGCAATGAAGAGGTGGTGATTCATTCACCATAAAGGAACAAGGATTGCGAAGACAGATTTCCTGAGACAGATTACTCTTTCCAGCAAAAACCTGTCCTCTCATTTATTGTTTCGTTAATTTTTGTCTTGTCCATTATAACAACATATTGCTGCACCTAATGTAACAGGAACAAAGTGTGGGGTTGCCAAATGTCTCATTGCAAGATTACCCTCTTAGTAGTTTTATTAGAAATGTGTTGACAACAATGAGGTGCTTCAGGGCTTCCTAAGTACTGCAATAGTGTATGTTCTTGTCTCAAAAAATAATCTAGATTTGATAATAAATTTTTCATTGCGTTTTGACCAATATGTGCTGTTCTCTAACTTGTTTAGCAATCCTGTTGCTCGTGAACTAAAGCTTGTAAACTTTTCTCTATAGACAAATGAAGATACTGGAACATCAAGGCAGATACAGCGATGTCCAGGTGGTACAGAGACATCTACGGCCTCGTCCAAGACAGATGAAGCAAAAGTCACAAGGAATGATGAACGCTTAGTGATTTTATGCGAGGAAGCTGAATTAGCTTCATCTTATACTTGTGGAATGTTTTCTGCTTTGTACAAGATATTCAGCTCTTCAGTTGGACCTGCCATCCGACACAAATGTGTGAACGCTATTCTGAGGGTGCTGTATCATGCCCCTCCTGAACTTTTAGGTGTGGTGCTCAAAAGACATCCAATCTCAAGTTTGATAGGTGGAATGCTTCAGTCAACAGACTTGAGAGTCATTACTAATGCTCTTCAAATGGCAGAAATTGTCATGCAGAAATTACCTGATGTTTTCCATGTATCATTCAGAAGAGAAGGAGTGATGCATAGAGTTAGAGACTTGGCCAATGGCTTGCTGGCAAGTAAAGCAAATGTATCAGAAAAGAACTGTTCATCAGAGTGTTTGGCAAACAGCAGTGAAAATGAAAGCCCAGGACAGAGAGCTACTGAAAATGCATCAGCATTACCAGTGACCAGGTTTGGGATAACATCTCTGTTTTGGCATGTACATGTATCTTGTTAACCAAGCGCATGGGCCCTACTAGCAAGATATCAGCCCTCGATGTTAACAGCATGGATAGTCTGTACAGAAAAGAGAGGGCTGATATTCTCCCAGTATGGTCCCAAGCAACCTTGGTTAATAACAGATTTATTACATGACTTACCGACTCCAATGCCATAAAAATCTTGGACTGGTAATAAATCACTTTGATTGTTTGGTTCATCCAAGGAGGCACGGTGGCCTAGGTGTGCTTGACTACAGTCGAAGCTCTCTTAACGGACACTCTCGTAAGCGGACAGCTCTACTTACGGCCGCCTGGTTTGAAACCCCGTTTTTAACTCCCATACAAACTCTGTATTTTTACATTCTCGTAAGCGGACATTCCCGTATGCGGCCGCGGACACTTTCAGAGATAATGAGTTAGACTTTTTCTTTGTTTTTGAGCTCCCGTAAGCGGACACCCCAAAGAAAATCCTATTAAAAACCTCTGTATCTTGTTCTTACCAATCAACTTTACATCGCCGTTCGTCACAATGATTTTACAGTAATTACAGTAACATATTTCCGTGTTTGTTTTGTCGTCATCCACGTCCGGTTACATTTCGAAACACCACTTACACTTACGGCAAGCTCCTGTAGGCGGCCATTTATCCTTTACACCTCTAGTGGCCGCTTACGAGAACCATTCTCGTAAGCGGCCAGCTCCAGTTGCGGACACTTTTTTCGCGTCCCGAGGGTGTCCGCTTACGAGAGCTTCGACTGTATGAGTCGAACGGCCCAGGTTTCAGCCCTGGCCGGGGTGCCGTGTTGTGTTCTGGGGCAAGACACTTTACTCTCACAGTGCCCCTCTCCACCCAGGTGTATAAATGGGTACCGGTGAATTTACTGCTTGGGGGTAACCCTGCGATGGACTAGCATCCCATCCAGGGGGGGGGGGGGAGCAACATTCCTAGTCGCTTAATGCTACTGAAACCGAGATAAGCTTTGGCTGTATGGGCCACTTGACTCGGACACAGACTTTACCTTTTACCTTTAATCCACCTTGATGGAAAAGATGGTCGATGTAATGTGTGTTGAATTCATAGTTTTTTTTAAGGTTTTAGTGTGTTGAAAATTGTGGGTGAATGTAGTAGTCATCATCTTTCTTCATACGGTGAATTGTAACTCTATAAATTGCTATCATCAGCATTCCATGATGGAATTTTCTTCTTATTAACCAGTGTCTGTGGCAAGCTGGGTTTTATATTTAGGGCTGATCTTTCCAAATGTGGCACGTTTCTGGATAGACTTGGAGGGGTTGTGATTTTGGTTGTGCACAACGACCACAACCGGCATATTTTATGGCACAAATTTTTCTGTGATGCCCTGCAGAAATTTACTCACTCTGCAAACACTCCAATGCTTAGACTCACTGATTCTTATAAAACACATGTATTTAAAACCCTGACAACACCCCCAAGCTACCTAAAAAAGAATGGAATTAAACACAGCACAACTCTCACAACCAACACAACGCCCACAACCAACACAACCTCCACAACCAACACAACGCCCACAACCAACACAACCTCCACAACCAACACAACGCCCACAACCAACACAACCTCCACAACCAGCACAACCAACACAACCTCCACAACCAACACAACGCCCACAACCAGCACAACCTCCACAACGCCCACAACCAACACAACCTCCACAACCAGCACAACCTCCACAACCAACACAACCTCCACAACCAGCACAACCAGCACAACCAACACAACCAGCACAACCTCCACAACCAACACAACCTCAACAACCAACACAACGCCCACAACCAACACAACGCCCACAACCAGCACAACCTCCACAACCTCAACAACCAACACAACGCCTACAACCTCCACAACCAACACAACCAGCACAACCTCCACAACCAACACAACCAACACAACCTCCACAACCAACACAACCAACACAACCTCCACAACCAACACAACCTCCACAACCAACACAACCAACACAACCTCCACAACCAGCACAACCTCAACAACCAACACAACGCCCACAACCTCCACAACCAACACAACCAGCACAACCTCCACAACCAACACAACCTCCACAACGCCCACAACAGCCACAACCAACACAACGCCCACTACCAGAAAAAAATCGGTCCAGGTAGATTTGGCCGAGTTTTGTCTTTTTGTGTTCTTATGCACAGTATTTTTAGTCGACTACATACAGTCGTTTTTGTCTGTATAAAGTGTTACTTAAGTGTGAAAGTGGGTTTGTTTGCGATGTGACGACAGCAGGCTCTGTTTCTGCTATCTTTTTTTAGCGACCTTTTTTATGTTTTTCCTTCGGTGTGGTATTTTATTACCTGATAGCATTGTCATATGCCAAAAGGTCTGCCATAATAAAATCCCAAAGCGCAATTAATGTAGTACTAATGTAGGCACCATTTTTGTTAATCGCAACTTTATTACCGACTGATTACAGTTACATTTTTTTACACCTTTGCCCACGTAGCTATACACGTAGCCTCTAGTTACATTTTTTCTGACGAAGTTATCCAACAGAGAAAGCTATGAGAAAACGACTGATTACACTTCAAAGACTCAAAGATCCTTGAATCTTTAAAAGACGACTGCAGGTAACGTTATTTGTAAACTCTGCTCTGCTGCTAAGTATACATCTTCTGCTACTACAGCTGTATGCTACCTTGTTTATCTAACTTAATATCAACTCTAAAACCATTATTTCCATAGTACAGTATAACCAATCACTTGTAAAATCTAACCGACGCGAAGTTAAAACTAAAATACTGTACATAAGAACACAAAAAGACAAAACTCGGCCAAATCTACCTGGACCGAGTTGTACGGTTGTGGCTGTTGTGGGGGTTGTGTTGATTGTGGAGGTTGTGTTGGTTGTGGCTGTTGTGTTGGTTGTGGGCGTTGTTGGTTGTTGGTTGTGGAGGTTGTGCTGGTTGTGGAGGTTGTGTTGGTTGTGGAGGTTGTGCTGGTTGTGGAGGTTGTGTTGGTTGTGGGGGTTGTGTTGGTTGTGGAGGTTGTGCTGGTTGTGGGGGTTGTGTTGATTGTGGAGGTTGTGCTGGGGCGTGTTTAAAACACGAAATGGCGAAATGGCGAAATGGCGAAACGGCGAAATGGCGAAATGGCGAAATGACGAAATGGCAAAATGTTAAGATAAATACACGTAAATAATATAGTTTGGTTTCCTTTTGAACTTCAAGGTAGTTCTGTTTACATGTCTAGACTGAATTATTTCAAGGGAACATTTCAATGTTCTGGCCCAGGAATATAATGAATACTTGTCACTTATCACAACGCCAAATTGAACGTATTGCTGAAAGGTCGCAGCACACCAGGATATTTTTTTTCATTTAGTACTTGCCAAGCTGCCTATCAGTATCTGCACTGCACTACAGAGCTTACATTGTATCGAGGGACTGATATAGACATCGAACGTTACTCCATTTCTGTGCAAAGAACGTTTGCCACTGATATCGTGTATGAACTTTATCGCAAAGTAGGTTTGGTTTTGTTAATCCATTTCTTTTGAATGTTGGAGCTCAAAGCATCACTTCATAGCCGAGACTCGGTGGCAAATACGAGATAAACAAATCATTTTCTTCCGATGTCTAAACGAAATGCCGACATCTCGATCAAGAATGTCCTAGGCGTATCAAACAGCGCCCTGTTAACAGGGAGAGACTGGAATCCAAATTACCCATAGGTTCGTGTTAGGTTCGTGACGGGTCTACGTGACGGAAAATTTGTGATTGCAGTTTCTTTTATTTTTCGGGACTTATCTACAAGGATGAATTCGGCAACATATGAAAATTCCAGTACAACGGTAATATCGTATAACTTTGGCTTTTATCTTCAGTATCATTTCGCCATTTCGCCATTTCGCCGTTTCGCCATTTCGCCATTTCGTGTTTTAAACACGCCCGTTGTGCTGGTTGTGGAGGTTGTGCTGGTTGTGGAGGTTGTGTTGGTTGTGGAGGTTGTGTTGGTTGTGGAGGTTGTGTTGGTTGTGGGTGTTAAGTTGGTTGTGTTGGTTGTGTTGGTTGTGGGGGTTGTGTTGGTTGTGCTGGTTGTGGAGGTTGTGTTGGTTGTGGAGGCTGTGTTGGTTGTGCTGGTTGTGGGCGTTGTGATGGTTGTGGAGGTTGTGTTGGTTGTGGAGGTTGTGTTGGTTGTGGAGGCTGTGCTGGTTGTGGAGGCTGTGTTGGTTGTGCTGGTTGTGGGCGTTGTGTGGGCGTTGTGTGTGAAAACGTTCACAACTGGCTGAGAGCAAACAAACTTACTCTAAATATGACTAAAACCGAGTTTATACTTATTGGATCTAGGCAGAGGCTTAGTAATCTTACAGGTTCCCCGAAAGTTGCAATAAACGATTTTCAAGTTAGCCAGGTCAAGTCTGCAAAATCACTTGGAGTGATCATCGACGACAGACTTGATTGGAGTAGTCATATCGAGAAACTAACAAAGAAAATTGCTTCTGGGATTGGGGCCTTAAAACGAGTAAGGCACCTGGTCCCTCAAGCAACCTTACACCTAATATACAGAGCTTTAATACAACTGCATTTCGACTACTGCAGTACTGTTTGGGGAAACTGTGGGATTACTTTGCAAAACAAGCTACAAAAGCTACAGAATAGAGCAGCCCGTGTTTTGACCTTCTCAAACTATGACGCGCACGCTGGTGATTTATTTGAAATTCTAGGATGGAAAAATCTAGCTCGCCAGCAGCAAATTCAAAGAGCCACGATGGTTTACAGGTCTCTGCACGGGTTGGCTCCAGACTACCTATCATCTAAATTTGAAAAACGAGAAACCGCGTACAACCTAAGGGACTCTGAAAACAAACTCAATGTTCCATTACCGCGCACTAACTATTACAAAAACAGCTTTACGTACAGTGGCGCCATCTTGTGGAACAGTCTTCCTATTAACGTAAGACAAGCAGAGTCCCTTGGGCAATTTAAAAAACTAATTGAACGAGTACTCTAGGGCACGGCATTCGTGGAAAGCAGCTTTTTATTTTTGTACATATATTTTTATATTTCCCCTCTTTCTTGTATATATATTATAATTAGATTGTTGTATTGTGAGCTGATGAATTTGACCGTGTTTTAAATAAATAAAGATTATCCAG
>NC_135765.1:20661805-20664305 GCF_052425735.1 Oculina patagonica
GTTGTCACATGTGAAATACCCCCAGCTACACAGGTCCCAGAGCAGTGAATGATTAATTAAATAATTAATTAATTGCTCCCGGTAGCATAGGGAGCAGTAAGACTATGAAACAGGAAAGAATGAAAACCTGCTGGTGGCATTATGCAATGCTGTGTTGAATGACCGCAGGGCAGCAGTGTGGAAGAGAGGAGGAAGCAAGCCTCTAAAGTCAGCTCCAACTCGGCTGAACGACAGTCCAAAATACATGCACTGACCCAACAGTGAGTCAAGACGATTACCAACACCACGCTCTAAGTCATTTTCTAAAGTCTTCAAGAACTGCTGTACCTACATGTATGAAGAAAAAATAAAATAATCTCTTCTTACTTAACAAGGAAAAAATAGGAAAATTCATGAATGCAACTGTTTCAATTTGAACACTGGCTTTATACAAAGTGGCCATAAATATTTACTTTTTACCGTAAGTGACACCCTTGAGGACATCTGTACAGTGTTGAAAGACCACACTTATTCTAACTAAAATTAACTTTCTGAATTTGATGGGCTTATGCCGTATAAAATCACTGTTCACAGTTGTTTCATTACAAGAACTACAGGGTGAATCGCTTACTGTATTTATTTAATTAAGCGCTCCACCTCAAATAAGTGCATGTTCCTCGAATAAGCGCCCACCTTATAGGTAGGAAAAGTTAACAAGTGCCCAACCTCAAATAAGCGCCCACCCCACCCCACTCCTCCAAAAAAATGAGGTGTACAAGAAGAGTATTGACGTTAGTGACAATTGGGTTGAATGTTGTTGACTAAGTACTACATGTACTAAAATACCTTGTCGAAGACCAAGTTTTCTTAGTATTTTACAGAAACTTTCAATGAACAGTTAAAATTCTGCTTTAGTACATCTTCACGTCTTGTTATGATTATTAACTTAAAAACCAAAAATCCCTCTTTCGTGCTCTTTTTGATGGTTTCTAGCTTGGATTGGATAGATTGTCTGCATTTATGACCAAAGTCTTCATCTTTGGAAAAATTTGGTCACATGCTTAACCCATTGACTCCTGGAGATTTTCCAAAAAAACACATTTTTAAAGGTGTTTTTGACCTTTTAAGGTCTATTATGAGCTAATATAGTTCCAAATCACTCAAAACGGCCCTTGAAACGCAAAATGCATGCTTGTTTTTCACCAGAACCATGTTTAACAACTTTTTAGTTCGTGCATGCACACAAATCAAACTTTGGACAGTTTTTGGACGATAAACCATCCTACCACTTTAGGCTTTTCGTTTTTTATATATTTTTTTTGCTTTTCCTTTTTCTCTTCTTCCTTTCTTTTTGCTGCAGTGTTTGGCCTTCTTCCAGGCTTCTTTCTAGTAGAAGAATTTCCGCGAAAGCGCAAACGAGGCAAGAACGACCTACCATGGACAAGCAAAGGGTGGAAAGGGGAAATTTTCCTCTGAGTTTTTCACTAAAATTTTGAAGCGTTTTGGTGCATATTTCAAGCTCCTAGGTATCTTTTGGTCTTGGTCTGCTTCACAATTTGAGCATAGATGTCGCCTTTCTGGGTGAAAGATGATGACGCCACAAGCGGGACAAATGCCCGGATCCTTTACGGCCAGTTTAGGAGTCAATGGGTTAACTTAAAACCAAAAATCCCTCTTTCGTGCTCTTTTTGATGGTTTCTAGCTTGGATTGGATAGATTGTCCGAATTTATGACCAAAGTGTTCATTGGAAAAATTTGATCATGTGCTTAAAGGTGGCTCCATAGGGTTTCTTGACCGCGCAAAGAATGGGTACGAAAGGGCGAGCTTGAAATGCCGGCGAATCAAAACAAACATGGCGGCTTCACGTGAGCGTGAAATTTTCGGCGAGAAAACGCGAGACTTGCTTAGCTTCTGGCCGCTTTTGTAAAGTTCGTACGATCGAAAGCAAAAGAGAAAATAAAGAATAGTCTCCGCGATTGTGAGATACTTCGAGTAGAATTTCAGAGATTCTGCTACATAAAGGATCAAGGTATGTCTCTAACTAACCTTTGGGTTAACAGATATTCGCATAAAAACCGACAAAAACGGGGAACGCTCGTCTTTACACATCAACTTGTATGGTTCGAAAGTTCGCGCATGCTGAAATAGCGATCTTGGACAATTTCTATTCTGATGACGTAATTGTTATTCGGGCGAAAATAGAAAATTTCCCCTGGTATTTACTAGAGGGTAGACTTGCTCCAAGTCGCTCGTTAGATTCGCAGGAGACTGCTGGATACGGAAACGAAGGGCGCGCGCCGGCATGAGAAACAAAATGGCGGAGGATCGTGGCGGAACGAGCGACTTGTCTCACCTGCAGCACGCCAATTCTGAAATGTGGCGTCACCGGTGGAAAAATCCAAGATTATGCCAATCATATTGTATTGCGCGCGAACTTACTGAGCGCGCTGTGCCCGCCAACTTAGCACGCGCTGCTCATGAGACAAGCTTGTGTTTAACTTTTTACCTCTTTCAAGAGCA
>NC_135765.1:20669305-20844305 GCF_052425735.1 Oculina patagonica
ACTTCTCGGTAAAAAGAGCGGAGTAACCAGAAAAATACAGTATTCGCTACTGGTTGAACAAAGCAAATCACCTAAATATCAAGAAGAAAAAATTATTCAAAACACAATTTCAAATAAAGATAATAAAAAAAGGCTAGCATGCATTAGATCACGCGTATCATGCAGATAACACCACACGGTGTGTCTTAAATCTAATAGATGCTGTTCGTTTCAAAACCTTGAAAACCAATAAAACTATTCATTTAAATATCAACAATAACAGAAAATCTTTAAAACAAAATTACAAAAGAAAATAAAAAAGACTAAAAAAGGGCATGCATTAGATCACGCCTAACAGATGCTGTTCGTTTTAAAATCCTAAAATCCCAACTAAATGTGAAAAAAGAAAAAAAGATTCAAGATGAGGCCAAGAAACATTTGAATGGCATTTACCGTAAAATTTTGAATACTTAAAAAAAAGCCGTGAAATTAACATGCCGTGATAAAATTTAATTAACTACCGCGCCAAAGGGCAAGTTTTCATTTTGCCGTCAATTATTTCACTCGATGGCTTTACCGATCCTTTTAAAAACTCCATTCTAGCTTGTAGAAATTATTATATAATTACTTTACATTTCCATTTTGTTTTCTGAGCTCTTGAAAAGTGTGCGAGTAAAGTGTTTACATCAAGAACTAAAATAAGGTTGTTTTGTTGTGCAAATATTCAATTCGTCTGTGACAGACAACTTTGTCGGGCCAACGGTGCATGGATGAAAATGCATGGACAAAATGGACACAATTCTTGCTAAATGGAAAATATCTTCAAAGTGGGGTCTGACCGAAAAGTTCTTTGGCTACCAGCCGTTTTCAAAAGCAGAAGCTTGCTGCAAAAAAACATTGCGTGACTGACGAAATGGCTTTTCAGGTACAAAAAGTCGAACGCTTGAATAACACAAAAATATATATTTCACGCTTAACAGAAATCAGGGTTTAGATAAAATTTTAAATAGGAGAGTGATCAAATAGCTCCTGCTGAGTAAACATCAAAAGTGTGTGATTTGAATCCTGGCCAAGAAAGCAGCCGAATGAACTACTGAGACAAACATGGTAAATACGGTGCCTCAATCTATAAATAGATGTTGTTTGTTTCAAAAGCCTAAAAACCCCAACTTAACGTGAAAAAAATAAATGAAACATGAAAAAAAGTTTCAGATGAATTTTTATTCAAGATGGGGTCAGGAAAAATTTTGAAAGGAATAAAGAAAAAGAAAATTTCAAAACCGTGAAATTTTGTAGCCGTGGTAGAATTTAATTACATGCAATTACCTAAACCAGGATTTCATTTTGTAGTCCATTTGTTTTACTTGCTGGCTTTCACGGATCCTTTCAAAAATTCCATCATAGTTCGTAGAAATACTATACATTACCATTTTGTTTTCTGAAGTCTTGGGAGGTGTGTAAGACTTCATCAAGAACAAAAATAAGATTATTTCGCTGTGCAAACATTCAATCGTCTCTGATACGCGACTTTGCCGGCTCAACTGTACACGGATGAAAATGGACACAATTTTTTCTATTAAATGGAGAGCATCTTCAAAGTATTCCGGCTCAAAAATTCTCTGGCTACCAGCCCTTTTTTGTCTCGTGTTACGTCGCGGTCACGTCGTGAACGACGTGACCGTGACGTAACACGAGATTATCCGAGGGGACTTGGTAGCTCAGGATAGTGCTTTGTGTAAGACCTCTTGTAAGGTAACGAAGTGACAAAGTAGCAAGGAAACAAGGTAAGAAATAGACATTTTTACATAGATACATTTTGCTGATAAGATGCATCGGGATGCTGTTCTTCGTATTGCGCGTTTTCTCTTGTCGAGTTTTAAACGTGCTTATTTACACGTGTGAGACATGGTGTAAATGTTTGGATTACTAAGGTATGTGAATAATGTAATATATTACATGAAGTATCATCTTTAGTAATACCGCCAAATCTGATAAGGAGATTTTATCTCACATATGTTGCTTAAATAGGTAGTTTTTTACATGGAAAATGAATTTATCTTTACGGTAGGTTTGTGTTTTGATATTATATTTGCGGTGGGTATTGTTAAAGTATGCGGCTGGCTGAAAAGCTGTTGTTAAATTTCTGTTTGCATTACAAGAAAGCCATTTTGGTGCGTGTTAGGGTCGAGGGTTGTTGAGGTCAGAGCAGTTTTCAGATATGTCAAATGGAGAAATATCAAAAGGAGAATATTAAGTGAAGTTACCACGCAAACAAAAATATTGATGTGGTACGTATCTCATCTTCGGCTTTGTTCGTTTCTTTAAACTTTATTCAGTAAAGAATAGGAAGGGCGTATTATGAATAGTGTAGAAACAGAATAAAAGGATTAAGGGAAGTGCGATTATCGTTATCTGAGAAACAGGAAATTAATTTGCTTTGCTTTGTTAATTGTATACGCTTTCCAGAACGTGATATGATATTTTGAAGACACTAAGGTCACAAAGTCAAATTCATAATTCCTTTTTGTTTGTTTTTCTTAGGGTCGGGTCGCACTAAAAAATTTTTTGGAAGAATTTGTTTACTTTGCGGTGAAAATCTATCAACACGCGAGATTTTTAAGTGCGACCTCCACTTAAAAAAAAAGGCGAACCTATTTTCCAAAATTTTGTCAAAGGAAGCCGTCTCCAGTGATAACAGAACCTGTCAGGGAAATGACATTGAAGGTCATGATCACACGCAATCACAAAGCGCGGGAACTTCGCTAGAACACTCGATCATGGATGGAGGTGGCTTTTTTCTCAGTTCAACACCATTTTATCCGGTTACTTTTTTGATCAGCAGCAGCAGCAGCAACAGCAGTTTGGCCCTTTTATGAATGAACTGCATTCGCAGTTAAACGTGGGTGAAGGCAGTCAAAGCAGGCCAGGGAGCGCATCGAGCGATATAACGAGCTCCCCGACGAGTCCCGTTGCTGTTGCAAGTACATCTACAGCATCTTCTCCCGAATCCGGACCGGCAAAGAGAACTTACGACAAATGGGTCCGACGATGATCAGAAAATGCTAATTCGTCTTTGGGCTGATAATTTCGATCGCCTGAAGAGCAGAGAAGCACGAAAGGTCTGGGATGAAATGAGGCGAGCACTGAACTCGAAATTTGGCACGAAGAGGACCAGGGATAAAGTCTTTTAAGCGTCAAGCAATCAAATTCATTTCCGGTTGTCACTTGCGAAGCCGGACCAAGATATATTAAGTGATAATACACAATACATCTTGCAACAGTATCAACAAAATGCAAGTAATCAACGTTTTCACGGAACATATATCTTGTCCTTCCACGGCGTAAATTTTGAGAGTTTAAAGCGTATTTTACAAATAGACTTGAGCAAAAACAAACTAAACTAGCAAAACATGTGGCAAAGAAGTGTGAAACAAACAGGAAACCACGCAGCGCAGACTATAAATGCAATGACCTCTAGACATTTCCTTGGCCACAATCTTACGGCTCTATTTAATACATAATGCCTCCAGATAAAACAGATCCCCATTAGAAAGAAGTGAGAAGCAAATTACGTCGAAAAACCTTCTCAGGAAACTAATTTGTGCAGTTGTTGAATACCTTAGAAATCATTGCGAAGATTTTGTTGAGTTTTTGGAAGGACAGTTGGACAGGTTTGACTATTTGAGTAGAATGTGAAGAAAGGGCACATGGTGCGATGCTGGTATAGCACAAGCTGTTGCAAATACTTGAGAATGAAATTTGAGAATTTTAAATATTGTAGAATCCGGAGATGGTTTTTCTGAGCTTATATCATTGTTAGCAACGGGTGCTACTTTACTGATCTGTAACACGAGACAGCCCAACGGGCACTTTGATTTTTAAAGCAGTTATGCGTGAAGCTTGCTGCAAAATCATTGCCTGACTGACGTAGCAGTTTTCAATAAAAAAATAATTGCTTGGACGTGTCAAAAAAATCACCGGTTTCGCAAACCAGTACTCAAACGCTTGAATAACTAAAAAATATATATTTCACGCTTAAGAGAAAAAAACATGAAAAAACAAAGTTATCCGCTGCTTTCGGAAAGCACTCACACAAGTCATACAAACGCCAGTGCTTGCTTACGTGACTCATATGGCGGGTTCCCCATCGCCGTTCGGTTCCAATTAGCTCAAAACGCATGGATAAAATAATAATAATAATAATAATAATAATAATAATAATAATAATAATAATAATAATAATAATACTCTTCCGCTAAAAATAGCGGAGTATCCAGAAAATTGCAGGGATTGGCTCCTGGCCGAATAAAACGAGTCAGATAAACGTACATCAAGAATGAAAGAAAATGTGTATCAAAAACATCACACGGTGCCTCAATCTATAAATAGATGTTGTTCATTTCAAAAGCCTAAAAATCGCAACTCAACGTAAACAAATGAAAGAAACATGAAAAAAAAAAATTCAGATGAATTTGTATTCAAGATTGGGTCAAGAAACATTTTGAAAGGCATTAAAATTTCGAAAATTTCAAAACCGTGAACTTTTGCATGGCGTGTAGAGTAGAATTTTATTTAATTACATGTAATTACCCGCACCAAGATTTCATTTTGCAGACCATTTGTTTTACTCGATGGCCTTACGGATCTTTTCAAAAATTCCATCATAGTTCTTAGAAATACTATACATTACCATTTTGTTTTCTGAAGTCTTGGAAAGTGTGTAAGTAAACACTGAAGTAAAGCTGTTACATCAAGAATCAAAATAAGATTATTTTGCTGTGCAAACATTGAATCGTCTCTGATACGCAACTTTGCCGGCTCAAAAATGAAATGAAAATGGACATAATTTGGAAAGCATCTTCAAAGTATTCTGGAAATTAAATTCTAAATAGAAGAGTGATTTAATAGCTCCTGCCGAGTAAATATCAAAAGTGCGTGTTTTGAATCCTGGCCAAGGAAGCGGCCGAGCGGGTCTGGAACGATTTACCGACAAGACTACTACTACTACGAAAAAATTCTGGGCGATTTATGAACAGGGCCCAGTCCCCGCCCGGTTAATAAGCTGTTGGCTGTCATGTGATCTTGTAATTGGATAGCCACTGACTTTTCCGTAATCTTAGACGTAACCTGCAAGTTGCTAACCGGTCAAAAGTTTTTGTTAATATGTTTGAGACCTGCTTTCTTAAGCAACGGGTGAACTAAAGCATTCTTCCAATCCTCTGCAAAGACGCCTGACTCAAGAGACAAGTTGACAATTTTCCTAAGAACAGGGAGCAGTTCATCCAAACAAAAGGTCAGAATAGACGATGGTAGGGGATCAAGGGCGCATGACTTTGCACACGAGGCAGCAATTCTCCGTACACTCTCCTCGGACAGTGGGGTAAATTCTGAAAACTCGCTACACGGTGAAGCTGATGTGGCAAGCGAAGTTGCGCCACTGGCATCCGCATCCAGCTCAGACCTAATAGCCGTGATTTTGTGAACGAAATACTCACCCATCTCATTTGCCAGCATACGAGCGTCCGTATGAGGCGGCAGTGCCTTGTCCACATGAAAGTTCAAAAGGCGTTTACTGGCCCGAAATAGCCTTCCCTGGTCAAAACTGTTCTCATCAATATATTGTTTATAATAGGCACGTCTAGACTCGTTCATGACATGCAATGCGAAATTTCGTTTGGCTTTGAATACGACGAGATCCGAATCAGACCTACTTGCCCGCCATTTCCTTTCAGCGCTCCGTCTTTCACGTCTCGCCTTCATTATTTCATCATTAAACCAGTGAGGGCGTGTCCGAGACTTAACATGGCGAGCCCGAACTGGCGCATGTTTGTCCAATAATGATCTTAGAGTATTATTATAGCATTCCACAAGTTCATCCAGGGTATCAGGGGGGTCACGGCACAAGCTGGAATTACGGATATCTTCCAAAAACTGTTGCTTGTTGATTTCTTTGAGTTTCCGGAACTCAGCGTGCCTGGCCTTAGGAGCAGGCATAGTCTCCCTCGCAGCCGTTTTTAGTGTCGTCACGCAACATTCCTCCCCACAAACGGCTGCTCACATTCGAACAACATTCCTTTCCCTTTGTTTCTTATGTGACCAATCACAGCACAGGAGATTGTAATCAACATGTGTTTCCCGCGAACTGGGTTGTTGTAGAGAAGAACATTTGGATGCGTTTAGAAAACGTTGGCATTTTTTTCGACCGAACCAGAAAGCGTTGCAATTCATTTCTAAATATATTTTCAAAACATTGCCAACGCGTTTTGAAACATTCGAATAAAATTGACAATGCATTCGATATTCAACGAAATCACCGAGCATTTAGAATCATTCACGGGACTGTTGTGTCAGCTTTTAAAATTCTCTACAGCGTATTTTTAATTCACTTGCATGATTACAAAGACAATGTTATTTCGGTTTGAATTTGGAGCAGAAACTAATTAAATACACAGAGTAACTCCTGTAATTTTGCGGCGTTGAAATCATGCTGCATGTCTGCGTTTCAAATGACATTCGATCCCTTGTATTTCGCACGCCGCACGCAACAAGTTCTGATGATAAATAACAGTGAAATTAGTTTTATTCCGCAGCCACAACTCTCTATAACTTAAGTTATGAAAAAGGGCTTCGCTTCGCAGACCGTTCCAATAAAACAGCATACAAATGAAACACGCAAACATTTATCTTTTAGCTTATTTAGCAACGGGTCAACATGCGGCGCTACATTGTCTGGCGTGTCTGCTTCGGATAAATTATTTTTCTGAAAAGAGCTGTACACCGGCAACGTTCAGTTTATCCGGTTTACAAACGCAGAAGAATTAAAAGCAAAGACCATGCGTCTCATAAAAGTTTTAAACTACATTAAATTTGTGTTGGGATAAACTTTAAAAATACTTATCGCCAGTTCATTATAACAAGTCATGCACGGCGAAGTATGCATTGGGGAGCGACACATATAATTATTATTTTCGTAGTCTTGTCTCTTCTTCCCGAAAGATTGCGGTTCTGGACGTCTTTATTGAAACAGAGCGAAATGTTTTGCAGTATTTTAAGTTTTGCGGAACATTCACGACAGACACTGATTCAGATCAAACGTTCGAACTGAAACATGTACTGAAGCAGCCAACGTGTATTTAAATATTTTATTCATTCAGTTTTTACAGCGGATTAAATAACATTGCGAATTCACAGCAAAAACAGTAATTACAAAATGTAGTCGAGGAAAAGAAGGATGTTTTTGTCAACCTACCTACGGGTTTCGGTTAAGTCTCTCCTGTATCAAGTCATTGTCAAGTTCGATCAAGTGGTATTGATCAGAAATTGTAAACTGATTTCGAAGCTTTCCCACGGCATGGAGCTGCCGTGGTTTCTTCATTGTCTTTCTCGACTCTTGATAAGCGTTTCGTTCTTGGAATTTCCTGATCCTTAAAGATTCCCATCAATTCAGTTTTAAGCTCTTGAAGATGATCAGAGGCCAATTAAAAGGTTATATAAGGTCTTATAAGCCGTCCAATAGCCGACTTTGCAAACTGACAACTCGCTGGTCACTGAATAGCAGATCACATTCACGTCCAGACATGAACAAATCAGAATAATCGCCGGAAAATCGAAATGGTTCTCAACGCATTTGCATTTAAGCTCGAAATTTGAAATGTATTGCTAGCTAACAACAAAGCCTCTTCGACATTTTGAACTGAGAACTACAAGATAAAACACGCAACGCGATTGGTTGATTACTTTGGCGGGCACGGTTCCCGAGATATATGAACCGAATGGTGATTGGTTGAAATGCGGAAAGGAATTTTGTTCGAATGTGAGCAGCCGTTTGTGGGGAGGAATTTTTGTTGCGTGACGACACTAAAAACGGCTGCGAGGGAGACTAGAGCAGGCACAGCTGTCCTAAGATGAGATAGGACAACCGCATGATCTGAGAAATATCTCTCCGTCTCAGGCTCTTTCACTATTATTTCATCAGACTGACGGGTGATGAGTAAATCAAGGGTGTGACCATGAATGTGGGTAGATCGTTTTACATGTTGTTGCAGGCCCATTGAATCCAAGAGATCTCTAAACTGTATGGCATCCATGTCAGTAGGCACGTCAACATGTATGTTAAAGTCGCCCAAGAGGACCAGCTGTTCGTTGGACATAACAACGGATTCGAGGTAGTGAGAAAATTCTGCAAAGAACGTACCAATTGAAACTGGATGAACAGGTGAATAAGGCGGCCTGTAAACAATTACAATGCGAAGCCGAGTAGATCTAACATCAACAAGCCACTCTGACACCTCGAACGACGACTTCTCAATACAAGATATTTTGCTGGTGACATATCCATTCCTCACAAGCAGTGCAGTTCCCCCACCCCTTCTGTCAGATCGTGGACAGTGGTATAGAGTATTGTACCCCGTCGAAGTAAGTTCATTAAGAACAGCACCGTCGTTCACGGACAACTGGGGTCTCGCAAATTGTAAACAAATCGGCTTTCAAATCATTCACCAATTCCACAAAGGCTGCTGATTTATTCCGTAGCGATCTAGCATTCAGACTGCATATTTTCAATGGCCTGTTGTCACTGGGTGACATTCCACTCTGATCTACGGCAATAAGATTGTTTGGATTGCAGGATAACGGTCCATTGGGACCCGGGTTTAGTTTGAAAACGATCTCATAGATCATCGCACAGCGGAATGTCGCACTGCAATTAGAATAGTACAAACAAGGGCGATGACAACGCTTGATTCTGGTCATCACCTTGAGTAACGTTGCATTCCAGTGTGGGAAGAATAATGGCATCTTATCTGTAATCCCAACGGCCAGGCAAAACGACGCGCTATTCGGAGTCAAACCAAAAATGTTCCTCGATAAATCGTCCCATTCTTGGTTTCCAGGAAATATTTTATCACCAAGACTCGAGGAGCAGTCACTTAGAGAAATGTTGGGCCCCCTTTCAGGGTTCCAGAACCAGTGTGATAGCAGCAGAAGATGAAAAAGGCGAGAGCAAAACTCACCGTGTCCGCCCATTGTCGCACCTGTGTTCATAGTAAGTCATAACCTAAGCAATGACTTGTCTTTAATGAAAATTTAAGTGAAATTTGAGTACATCTAGGTTATAAAATGTATGACACGTTACACAACAGACTCATTACTAAACTTGTAAATAAATATCCTTACGCATCCCAGGGAAGGAGATTTGAAATTCTTAGGGGAGGGTGGAGGCTTGAAAAGACAAAGTTCTCAAAGAAGGGGCAGTGGCAGTGGGGGGTTCAATCCAAACTAACTTCTGTTGGAGGAGTAGCAATATTTTTTGGACAACCTAATGGAAAAGAATACAGGTTTTGTTTCATTTTGCTAGAAATTTACAATTTTGCACCAAGATTGGTTTTCATTTACTCAATGTAATGTATATTTTTTCCTAGAAAATTAAGTAAAAAGAAACATTCTTTTGTTTGATATTTATAGCAAAGAAAAATCGACCATTTTGCAACAAATTATGAGCATGCGTGTTACACCCTATATTATTACAACTTTCTTAATTCAGTGTGAGCACATTACTTCAAAATAAAACTCTCACCACACACCTTGATCCTTAGCTCAGATTCAGAAAACAGATCAAGTCGCCTGAGGTATCCAATCACACGCAAACACGCAGGAAGCTGAATAGCTGAACGGAGCTGCTGCAACAGCTGAGAAAGCATCAGCTTAGTTGATGCCTGGACTACCTCTACAATGTTTTGAATAATGGGGATATTAGAAAGCTTCTTTTCCAATCTATGAACATACGAGGCAAGTTCCAGAGCTTCTTCGTAGTAACCATTTCTCACGCATGAGTCCATGAGCTATGAATAAGGTTGACATGCAAACAGAGTTAACATAAAGATGGATTAACTAACATACAGCAAATTACTAAAAATAAATCATTACAGTGGAACCCCGCTTTACGGACACCCGCTTAATACGGACACCCCGGTATTACGGACAGTTTCGTTGGTCCCAACGAGAACGTCATACATTTTCTCTCAAATTAACCCGCTTAATACGGACACCTGTTAATACGGACAACGGACACTTTTCGTGTCCAGAGTGATAAACTCTTATACATTGTCAACCCCGCTATACGGACACCGTTACCTGTCGACTGTCAATTTTCATTGTCGCGATTAGACCCTGGTCAAATAATAACAGAATTTGACGAGTTAAAACGATTTTATTACTAAGAGATTTCGGTGTTTGACCCTTGTACTTAAAGTCCTTTTATAAGGTTTTCTGACTGCTGTTCCTATCCCCCACCAGGGGGCAAGGAACTAAGAGTTCCTATTTAAAAGTTTCACTTTCTTTGCCTTTTGCTTCAGCCATCGCTTTAACTCTTTTTAATTTCCTTTTTGAGGTCCTTTGCTTGCCACTAACAGCAACAGCCTCTGTTTGTATTGCTGGGTTGTTGTCAACGTCTAGTAATTGTTCGAGTAAATCCACGACCACGTGCGACATTTTCAAAAAAAATAAATAAATAAATAACTATGTGTTTTAGTGGTCATGCACTTAGCTTCATATCTCAACGAGATAGCTAGTTTACAGGCATGCCACTGAAACAGAGGAAACAAATAATTTATAAATGAACATAACAGGGTTAAAAATCCCAACTGGCAGGAGGCAGACCAGTTGGCCATATACAAAGCGTGGTCGAGGATTTGAACTCGGGACAACCAAGAAACAAATCCAGCTAGTGGCAAGGGCAACCCTCGAACTGGTGACCTCCGGATTACAACGCCAGCGCCCTAAACCACTCGGCCACGCTTGCCTCCTAAAGTCCACTGTCGAGTTTAATAAAGTTTAGTTCGAGTGTCTGACTAGATCGTAAGGTTTTCGTAAAAACTGTTTATTTTAGTCAGAGAGTTCACAGTTTGCATTTGTCACAGTTACAGAATGACAATTAAACAACGTTTTGTTGCTGTAAAGAAGTTTGCCTTTGTCTTTGTGTCGATAAAACATGTATACGTGACTTTTTTCTGACACCCCGCTTTATAAGGACACCCCGTTTATACGGACAATTTGTGCTGTCCCCTTGGTGTCCGTATTAACGGGGTTCCACTGTATCATGAGACTCACCTGTGAGATTTCCAGTATCTCCAGTAATTGCGTGTGACGTGCTAATGTTAGAGAATTTAAATGACGACTGCAAGTAAAAAAAAAACTGTTATCTAGTGCATACAATCCCATGTACATATACACTGAAGTTAAAACTACAGGTATTTACCTTGTGTTTATTTCTTGAGCTGCCTTCATAAAATTGCTACACGTCTCTGAAAATGTTGGTAACTTGTCCAAAAGGGACTGAACATGCTTTTCCACTGATACAAACTGAAAGAAAATGTTTCAGTTATAAATCTTTGTAACACAGCTAGTAAAGTCTAATACTCTTTGTTACAGCTGTTGTGTCACAGAAAACCAAAAGTTGTGTAGGTAATTTCTAATTTAAGATCTAGTGTGCTAATAACTATATTATACTTGTAAGTTTTTTTTCTTTTTTTTTCAATTATTGTATTTGTTTATTTTTACGTTATTCTGTGTGTATTTTTTTCTATTGAAATGAATAAAATAAAAAATAAAAAAATAAATAAAAAAAATAAAAAAGTTGTGTAGGTCAGATTTTCAGAACACAATTTCTAGCGATCACTATTTTTGTACAGTCAAACCTTTCCAAAAACTGCTGACTAAGATCTCTGTCAAAATTGGTTCCTGGCAGTTTTACATTCTTTGGTATTTAACCCCTGATCAGTTACCAAAAAAATAGTTTTCCTAAAAATGTCCTGAAAATAAGCATGGATTGTATAATTTTTACCATGCTAGGTTTTCATCTTTTTACAGGAAGAGGGCGTCGCTACTTTCACATCACTATTTTTGGAGGGGTAATTACTTTCAATGTTAACATGAGGTTGATGAACCTAAGGTAGTTTTTATTGGAGGTCACTACATGGAATTCTAGGAAAAAGAGTAATAAACATGTCTTATAGGGTTCACTTGTTGTTAAATGATCAAAATCATCTTTTTGATATTCCCTAAATACATGTACTGTATCAGTATGCCTTCAACTTAATTGGCTGGTGTACCAAAAGTGATCAATTGCCAAGCATTTGCTAATAATGTCCTTGTAGTAATTGACAAAATGGGACTGTTTCATGTTTGTCCCTCTAACAAACAATAGCAGTGCTAATAAAATACAGTGTACCATTATTATTGACTTACATCATGGAAGATGTCTTTGGAACATTCTGCAGTTTTGATGAATGTCTTGTAGTTATGAAAAGCCAAGTGTTCAGTTTGTTCCAAAATCTGAGCCTTTTCTTCTGCAAGTCGTTCAGGTTCCCGACCTAATTTATATAGTAACAAAATATGATTTTTGAAAAGCTTAAGAGGGTGCTAAATAGAGGATTCACGGTAAACACAACAGTCCAGTTACATCATGCATCAAATAGAAATAAGCCACAAATAATTTTGGCAAGAACAATGTAGGTAACAAGGTTTAATTGAATTAGCTTTCATACAATGATCCTTTCTTAAAATTATCAAATGAACAAAATGCACTGGGCCACGAACAAAATGCTAGTATTGTATCCAGGATCTATGAAAGACCTAATCAACCAACAAATGAAAATCATGAAACGTGAAACTGCAAGGCTGATCGAACTCCGTAGAAAACTTAATGCGGCAGAGACATGATAGAGACCAATTGATCTAAGAGTGAAGAATGCACATTCTGTTCTCTGTGGCATTGTACTGTACTGACGAGGACTAAAGAGTCCGAAACAGCTGTCTACAGTAACTGTTATGCATTCTTAACTCGGATTGGTCTCTATCATGTCTCTGCCGCATTAGTTTTCTATACAGTTCGATCAGCCTTGCAGTTTCACGTTTAAAGTTATCAGATCTTAAATACAACAATTTCTTTTCTGTACTGCTCCATTAAGAGATCGTTGCTATTTCAAGCAGTTTCTCTTTTGTAAAGTAAGTGTGAAAAAAAAAAGAGGGATGGCTTGTTTTCAACTTCACACATGTTTGGAGAACTCTGTCCACTTAGCCATACACCAATGATATTATTGCTATTTAATGTTTCACCCCTGACAGAAGTTACATGTAACATATCACACTTATTTAATACCACTTTGCTTACTTAATTTGTCCACACTAGAAGCACTCAGTTCTGCAAGATACAAAGTGAAATCTGGGCTGTCCTTCCATGTTTCTGAAATCATAAGAAAACAGTTGATTGACAATTTCTGATCTCTAGAACATACCAATATTTATACAGTATGACAGGCTACATTTACTTTTTCTTCAGGTGCAACCCTAAATGAGATTCTTTATATGGCTAAAAACACCCTGAATAAGACCCAAATCCACAATTTATACCCTTAGTCAATCAGCTGAGTATCCCTGACCCTTTCATAAGAAGTCACCCCCTCCCCCTTGCCTGGCTATGTACAGATGCACATACAGATTCTCCTTACTTGGCCTCTTTTCCCTATCAGTATCTATTCCTAGAGTAGAGAGACAGCTGCTAGAGTGCGATGAGAATCAAAGAACTCTTTGAGATGTCGACTTTTTTGCATGAAGTTCGTATGAGTAGAAGCTAGTTTATCCTGGGCATTGTTGTTCAAACATATCATGGAAGAATTCAAACGTCTTTCAGTTCAAGCATTTTTTTTATTTTCGTGGAGGAAATGCTGTATTTGTAAGTCGCGACGGCTGGGTGCTTTGCGACTCATATACTTTGGCTTGGTTAAAAATGGTAAACTTTGACGTTTGCCTTTAATCGAAATAGTTGTTTCCTTTTGAGAGAAAGATTTCACTCGGCAAGCAGGGTCCCGATAAAGGACGCACGACAGAGACCTGTCTCGTCACGTAATCTAACCCCACATGAGAAGTAATTTTCGTTGGATTACTGTCAAAAGCTGCTTCTCCCGCGTTATCACCTATGGCTACACATGCTATTTCTAACGACTACATTTCCAGTAAAACAGTTGCTGTTTCTTTTTCTAATGGCGATGCATTAAAGTGTATATGACAGATTTTTTTTATTTGCCTGATCGAACATACGTGGGATGCTGATGGGAATATCGAAAAAAGAAATTCGAAATCTCTTTTTTTCACTGCGCTTTTGCGCTCTAAAAACGTGAAATTTCACTTCCGGTTGGGTCCAAAACCGCGCACATTGGGGAGCTGGGTCTATTCTTCTTTTGACGTCATGGCCGGTATAGACCCAGCTCCCCACTGTGCGCCGTGACGTCAAACAAGAATGCGCTCAGTGATACACTCAATAACCAAACAAACCGAACATGGAATTTTAAAGCTGCGACGGCATAGATTTTAAATCGCTACAATCACAACAACACGTGCATTTCTTCTAAATTCGTTTTGAGCCTAATACGTCAAGATTAAAAGCCGCCTTTTCATTTTACTTACCTGTATATTTGCTGATAATTTTTATGATATATGTTAGCTTTATTTTCACACGCTGTTTCCATCGGCTTTTCTAAAAAAACTATCATTACACTAGTATCCCTCTAGACTTCAGATCATTTTTTTTTTTTCGGTTTTCCGGCAACCCAGCCACAATCTTCCTTTGAAATTCCCTGTTCAGTTTGTTTGGTTCTTGAGTGTATCACTTGTTTGACGTCACAGCGCCCAGTGGGGAGCTGGGTCTAGACCGGCCATGACGTCAAAAGCAGAATAGACCCAGCTCCCCACTGTGCGCGGTTTTGGACCCAACCGGAAGTGAAAATATTGCGTTTTTTAGGTCGAAAAAGCGGTGAAAAAAACGAGATTTCAAATTTCTTTTTTCGATGTTCACATCAGCATGCCACGTAGATTTGATCAGGCAAATAAAAAAAAATCTGTCATATTCACTTTAACTAGCTTCTGAACAGAAGCAAAAACGTTTAGCGTTTACTGCTTCCACAGGAAGTAATTTCACAACAGGCTACAAAAACACTTGTAAATATCACTTCACACCTGCATTTAATGATGTTGCAATTCTAAAATTTAATTGTGCAACTCAGCAGAAATAATCAATTGTCACGAAATTGAGTTCCCTTTGGTTAACTATTAGCAACGTTTTAGTGTGTGAAAGTCTTGTACCAGTACAAATTTGCGTTGTTAATCGTTTTAGGTCAAATTAATATTAGCGCATAAAGACTTGTACCAGTACAAATTGCGTTCTTAATCGTTTTAAACTTCGTTGCCTTCGAGCGCTGAACCCCTCACGTTCTTAATTGGTTATGTTCACGTAAGATTTGGGCTACTCACATTTTTAATTGTTATATAACGTTTGTAAATTTGACAAGTCACGTTTTTTCACAAGAATGGAGGTGTTGAAGCACAACTATAGAGTGACACTTTACAAGTCACGTGCTTTGATCACCCACAGCGAAAAGTATTCCCTTGAGAAATTAAAGTTTTAGTGTGTGAAAGACTTGTACCAGATTTGGGCTACTCATGTTTTTAATTGTTATATAATATATCAACCTAGTAAAATGGCCCAGCTCACAACCGGTCGGTATAAAACGCAGACCATGCAGACTCAGACTGCAGACTGCAGACCGTGCAGACGGTGCAGACTGAGTAATTTTTTTTTCTTCTTTTTTTACATTGTGTTTCACAAACTTTTCATGAACGGTTTCTGAAGTTCTTTTGAAATTCGCGAAGTTCGCTACGAACTTTAGGGGGAATTTCATTAAGTAGTTGTCAATCAAATTACGAACTTCGAAACGAAATTGCGAATTTCACGTGCAGCGAAGTTGAAAGGTTGAGGAGTTCGCAAGTTGAGAAGAAGTTCGTCCAGTTTGTTTAATTTGGTGAAATGAATCCGTTCACGGTACAAGGACAGGCAATTTCAAGTCCAGGAAGGCAGGAAATCATCTAAAGTTGGCTTCCGAGGTCAAGGATTATTTTATTTAGCTTCCAGCTTGTTAAGTTTTCTTCTACTGTCAGAGAGCGCGTTACACTGTAAACATTGGAACATTTTAAGTTTTAGGTAAAACGAACTGGTCGGATATAGCAGTTTATTATTCAACACATGCGCGCGCTGCCCATATATGGTCAAAATATATACGTATTTTTTTATAAATATATTTCTGTATATTTTTTGAGTTTCTATTTTGTTTATTTTTTTTTTTTTTTTTTTTTTTTTTTTTTTTATTTTTTTTAAAAAAAAAAAATTTTTCTTCTTTTTTTTATTATCTTTTTTTCCCCCCCCCCCCCCCCCCCCGTATTTTTACCTTCTTTTTGTATATTATTTGTTAAGTTCAGGATTCTAGTTCAATTTTATAACGTAAACAAATGCTTCGGTTGGTAGTTATGCTTTGGGAATACAGGGTTTTCTTGAGAAATCCCCCAAAATTTTTTACACTGTCCTTAATACTAAAATATAAGTAATTCATAAATAAATAACCATTTCAATTGTTCCAAAGCAAGTGTTGTTTATTAGTAAGAAAAAATTTAACCAAAGCTTATTTTTTTGCAAATATAAATTATTTCAGAGGAACAGAGTTTATCACGAACGGACAGATGGCGTGACTTGCGTGTTGTGTAAACACAGAAGTATAACAACACGGAATTGAAAAGTTCTGGTTTTCCGCAGATTTTCCAAACTGATGTGTATTCAAGAAGGAAAACGTTTTTTTCTCTTTAGAAGATTTTTACGGCACACACAAACAGTATTTTTATATTTAAACCGGTTCATTTGTTGAAATTTTTTCCTTCGAAACTGCACACGGCAGAACTTGTAATCTATTTTTAGTCGGGTGTCGGGTGACATTGGGAAACTCACTCGCTCAGTTGTGACATTCACAAACCATTTTCAGGGCCGCCTTGCTTTTTAGTCCGTTGATGTCCTGCCTTATTGGACTTGGGATTGCTTTTTACTGTACTGGGAACGGATTCATTTCACCAAATTAAACAAACTGGACGAACTTTTTCTCAACTTGCGAACTCCTCAACCTTTCAACTTCGCTGCACGTGAAATTCACAATTTCGTTTCGAAGTTCGTTATTTGATTGACAACTACTTAATGAAATTCCCCCTAAAGTTCGTAGCAAACCTCGCGAATTTCAAAAGAACTTCGGAAACCGTTCATGAAAAGTTTGTGAAACACAATGTAAAAAAAGAAGAAAAAAAAATTCAGTCTGCACCGTCTGCACCGTCTGCAGTCTGCAGTCTGCAGTCTGCATGGTCTGCATTTTATACCGACCGGCTCACAACAAGTCTCTCGTAGCTCAGTTGGTTAGAGCGCCCAACCGGTATCTGGGAGGCCATGGGTTCGATTCCCGTCGGGGACTCAGAATTTTTTCTTTGTCCCATGCTCGTGTCATGTAGATCATCTCATCTTTATTGTTATATAATGTTTGTAAATTTGACAAGTCACGTTTTTTCTACAAAATCGGAAGTGTTGAAGCACAACTACAGAGTGACACTTTACAAGTCACGCGCTTTGATCACCCACAGAGGAAAGTATTCCCTTGAGAAATTAAAACAGTCCCTTGAGAGTTAACAAGAATGTGGTTCGAGATTACCCAACTTAACCGCTATTCTCCTTCCTTTTGCTTGTAAACAAGCAAAAAAGTCAAAAAAGGGGGGCGGCGGGGGGGGGGGGGGGGGTTGGAACATGTTATGTTCTGCACTCAATCAAAGAGAACTTTTACAGCAAGTCCCTGCATAAGTGTGAGGTCTAGATAACTGGATATTGGTCAAGTTTTCTTTGGGCGTGTTTTATGGACACAAATCTTGACTAAACAAGCTTAGTCAATAGAGGACTTATAGTGTGGCATAAAGAACACCATTTTTTGGCAAGACACAGTGAGCAATTATAAAGACATAAACAAAACATGGACCAGGGTCCATTGACATCCCCTGTGGACCTGGTCCATGGACCACCCTAATTTTTGAAAGCAAATCAAAGTGTAGAATTTAAGGGGACAGGGTATAAATTGAAGGTACTGTATTTATTCCGTTTTAAGACCCACCCTTAACTTGGCAACTTTGTCATGCTTAGTTTCCAAACTGAAAATTTTCTGAAAACACTCGGGTATAAGACGCCATGAGTTGGGGAGTTAAAAAGATGCAGTTATGTGTAGTTACCAGTGACCACTGAGTTTGAAGCTTGGCTACCAAGTTCTCAAGCATGCTTCATACCTGGTGTTTATTGAGTGGTTTTCAAAGATTCTCAGACTCTTTTTGGGTATTTTCCTTGTCTTCTAAAGTCACTTATCAACTTTCAATGATGAGAAAGGTTTGTTTAATATGAGTATGCTTGATTTTCTTTGTCTGTTTCAACATAATGCTGACATAAGCAGGTGTTACTAAAACCTGTCAACTCAACAATATGCGATAATAAACTTCACATTGAAACTTTCTGTTTCTTGTTCTAGAGGTGTACAATATTATAAAAGGCAATGACCAACCATTTAAGTGTTTCCTTTTTTTTATATTTTAACTGCAAGTTCCCATAAAATGGTGGCCATAAGATTTTGTTGCGCGAAAATACTCGGTTATAAGACGTACCCTGAGTTTTGAGCAGATTTTGATTGAACAAGAATATTTTCTCGTAAAAAATGGTGCACCTCATAATAATAATAATTAATAATAATAATAATAATAATAATAATAATAATAATAATAATAATCTTTATTTCAACACGGTAAAAATCATCAGGACTTAAAATACATAATACTTATTTAAAATTACTTAATACCTATTTTACATAATAAATTTAAATTACATTAGTCGTCTACAATGATATTAATTAGTTATAATAAAAGAAATGCCTGCTTTCCATGAATGCCGTGTGATGTTAATATAATTTACATTGATTCTAGCCAAAAACGAAACTGCTGCAGCCGGATTTAAAGCTAGTGAGAGTTTGTGCTTGCTGAAGGTCGACAGGTAAACTGTTCCACAGCACCGCACCTCTATAGCTAAAACTGTTTTTAAGAAAATTAGTGCGGGGGAGCGGAACAGTTAGTTTACCCGCAGACCCTCTCAGTGAATAGGTACACGTATCGCTTCTATTAGAAAACATTGTCCTAAGGTAGTCAGGTGCAAGACCATTGAGTGATTTATAGACCATTAAATTGGACATCGAGTTTATTCCAGCCAAGTCTTGCAATAAGATCATCAGCATTGGCATCGTAGGAAGAAGAGGTCAAGATACGCGCAGCACGGTTTTGCAGTTTTTGTAGTTTACTTGCCAGAGTTTTACTGCAATTCCCCCAAACGACACTACAATAATCAAAATGGGGTTGTACTAAAGAGTTATAGATACATAGTAATGTCTTAAATGGAACAAAAGACCTGCTACGTTTTAGGATGCCAATGCCAGATGCAATCTTTTTAGAAATATTTGTAATGTTTAGATTCCAAGTTAGGTTTTTATCTATATATACACCAAGGGATTTTGTAAATTCAACTTGCTTTATAGAGTCACCATTTATTGAGAAGGACAATGGTCTACTCAAAGTACTTTAAATTTCCTATACGTTATCGTGGAATGTCCCTTTGAGACTGGATCAATGGAAATTTTGCGGAATGCATAGACAAGACTGTGGTCACTTAGACTAACATGGGATACACCAGAGCAAACGACCTTGTCAGGAGAATTTGTATAGATTACATCAATCAAAGTAGAAGATACATTAGTAATACGGGTTGGACTGTCTATAAGTTAGTGAAGGCCATAAACATCAATAATGTTATTTAGTAAAACTGTGTTGTTATCAGGTTGAGGTGAGGCCAAATTGCAGAACATCACCCATTAAATAGAACTCAATATTTTCTGCATCTAGCTTACCAACCAGGGTTTCAAAATGCGATAAGATTTCGGTTGATGAATTCGGAGGCCTGTACCATGTAGAAATGAGAAATGGTTTAGATCGAGGTTTGCGAATTTCGACGCATACGTTTTCAAGGCGTGACGCATACGTTTTCAAGGCGTGAAAAGTGAATAAATACGGTATCTACGAATCTGAAGTAACAAAACAAAACCACCGAAACCACCAAAACAACCAAAATGAAACCACTGAAACAACTAAAACGGCCGAAACGAAACAAAATCACCGAAACAACCGAAACCCATTACCATTAGTGAGAGCTAACCATAAACAGGATAACCTTAGTGTTATTCAGGTTAACCGAAGTGCTAATTGCTCAAGGCTAACCAGAGTGCTATTTAGGCTAACCAGTGTGCTATAATATTTTAAGCTAACCAGATTGGCTAACTGGAGTGGAAGGTGCACTCCGGTTAGCCTGCGAATAGCACCCTGGTTAGCCTGTGTGCAGTAAGCTTTCAATAATGGTAAAGGTTTTGGTTGTTTCGGTGATTTTGTTTTGTTTCGCTCATTTCGGTTGTTTTGGCAGTTTCATTTTGGTTGTTTCTGTAGTTTTGCATGATATGGACATTTCGCATTGGTGGTTTCATTTTGTTGTTATGGGTTAGTACATGGCGTCAATTTATACCTGTGGCTGACCCCATTCTACACTTTGATTTGCTTTCAAAAATTAGGGGTGGTCCCTGGACCCAGGTCCATTTTTGTATATGTCCCAATTATAACCCCATATTTCTCGCTCAGGTAGCCAATCACAGTGCAGAATTTCGTTTATCTTGCCCACTCATGGAACAAGCAATACAATAAGAGCTGATAACCATTAAGTGGAATAGTTCATATAGTTTTAATTGAATTTAACATCAGATATGATCGATTGTTTCCAGTAAGCTTAAGGAAATCGCTATCCACGAAGTTGGTATCCTTATCTGTTATTCGAAATAATTTTTCCATGACCAAAACAGAGTTCACCTGATACGTTCTTGGCAAGCCATCAGGTAATATACTGATAAGATAAGGAAAGGATTGACTTAAACTATTCAAGTACATAAGCTTGTATATATATGATATGTACAGTATGTTGCCCTATTACCGGACACTTTTTGCACTTACTATAAAATCTTACTTCAAAACAGCATTTACGAGCTGAAACTTACCCACAATGTAGCTTCCACTGCTGGTAAGTAGGTCGTGGAGTTTTATCTTCTAAATCTCTTTGGCTTCTTTGTAATCATGGAAAGAGTTGGTCAAATTCGGTGCCCTAATTCCGGACGAGTTGCCCTAATTCCGGACGATCGTTACGAGTAAAGTATTCCCTTTCTCTCGGAAATATTATTCCCGATCATGGCAAAATATAAGTCATTAGGGCTGACTAAAGGATTATTCTTTTGAAAAATTGTCTTTCAGGCAAAATTTAAAGCATTTTTCTTTCAATTTTAGCGAGAAAAATAATCAGGCCATTGACATAAACAATGTTCAGCGAATCTTTCGGCCACTTAAAACGAAGTTCGCCAAGGAAGATTAATCAATACCAAAACAGGTATCGAAGCTTTAATACAGCACAGACAGTTACAAAAATGCTTGTTTTTCAAGACCTATTCCATAAAATTGTTTTCAAATAGCTAAAAAAGTTTGCTGTAGGTATGCGTCCGGAATTAGGCACACCTCGTCAAAAATTCAACTTAACTGTTTGGTGACCGTGCTCGGAAATTAAGAGCGAAAACTGAAAATTTATTATATGCTGATAAACCTAGTCCTTTTACCTTTACTTTAATATATAAATAAATATAATATATCGCGCACTTTGCGAGAGCAGAGCGCTTTATTGAAACAATGTAGTTTGACACGCTGTAAAAATCGGATTTACGAAGAAAACGTTTTTTACCTACCTCCAAGAAAACTTGAATTTTCCCCTCTAAACGGAGCGCAGCTCAGCCGAAAAAAGAGCAAACGAAAGCAGACTAATCGCTAAGTCTTGTGAACTTTTTGTTTAACTTAATTTTACTGTTACGACGATATACGAAATTTTTAAGTCAAAGTGTCCGGAAATAGGGGTGTCCGGAAAATAGGGCAACATACTGTAACCTTACATCAGTATAAACATGAAGAATAATCATTTAGGTCCCTATTAATGGAAGAAAGTTACTCCGTTAACGTTGGCACTTTACTTGAGAGTTTATACATTAACTATATGTAAGAATTACCTTGAAAAGAATCCTTGAAAATGGTTTTAAAAAGACTATCATCATGTTCTGCAGTGTCCATAATTATCAAAGCTGCCACTTTGGCACCAACTACATGCAGGATTACATGAACTCTTACATGCAGGCAACAAAAACCGCTGACTCAATTCTCACGGACTCGGATGCTACGAGAAATAAAACATGGCGGAAGATTAGGTGCTGCGAGGAAACAAGGAAAAAAAAAACAACAGCAAGCTAAATAAGTTTATTGGAAATATGGCGCTTGGTGGCGAGGAGAGTACCCCGGTCCCGAACCTGGCACTTGACGCTATAGTAAAGCCAGCTCTCCGTGAGGTATTTAGATAAATAACAAGAGCTGTAGTCTGTTTTAAACCAGTTTAAACCTAAGCTAATGTTTGTTAGCCTGTAAACGTACAGTCAAACCTTTCCGTACCTTCCTATAAAATATGTTTCACAGGTTTCTGGTAACATCCCTATAAGCCTGTGTATCCATAAAACCACAGGCAGACCACCCTATGTGTTCGTGGTTAATAATTGTTGACATAAGGTTATGTTGAAATCAATGGCCCATATAGAAGATATATAGAGAAACATTACGTCGGCTTCGATTTACTACAAAATATAAAATTTACTCTAAATGATTCAATAAAAGTTAAGATGAAATGCTGAATGTGTCTTGTGTCGTGTTTTTTTCCCCCTTTTTTTTTTTTTTTTTTTAAGAAAGCCCGGCGTTCACCCTATTCACCCTTCAATATTAAGGTCTCGAGTCTCAAAAGTAGCTTTCTCCATATGATCAGTGCAAAATTCTGGATCAAAGGAATTTGAAACATGCGAATAACAAAAGGAAATTTGACACATCTTTCAAACATCAAATAAAATAACAAAAGAAAATTAGGGCACGTGCGTTTGATGTTTGACAGATGTGTCAAATTGCCTTTTGTTATTCGCATGTTTCAAATTCCTTTGATCCAGAATTTTGCACTGATCATATGGAGAAAGCTACTTTTGAGACTTCGGGATCGCTTTACTCGAAAAATATTGGAAGTGTGAAGCTCTAATTCGGCACAAGGACAGAGAAATATCTAGTCGATCGGATGCCGGTGTTTTCGAGGCGAGAATTTTGATGGTTTAGCGTCAGTTCCAGCTTGAATAAGACAAGGTCGCGACCGCCGGCGGTAAAGCTGCCTGCCTTGTTCTCTCTTCTCTCTCTCTTCTAACGGTCGCTAAATGATCTTGCAAAATAAACGTCTTAAAGGGCTCGGGGCGGCAAAAAAACACGACACAAGACACATTCAGCATTTCATCTTAACTTTTATTGAATCATTTAGAGTAAATTTTATATTTTGTAGTAAATCGAAGCCGACGTAATGTTTCTCTATATATCTTCTATATGCGCCATTGATTTCAACATAACCTTATGTCAACAATTATTAACCACGAAATAGGTGGTCTGCCTGTGATAAAACTAACAATCCCGCCTAAGGCAAACGAACAGAAAAGAAAAGAATTTTATCCAACTTAATCGAACGCAAACAAAATTTTGATGCTGAAGTTATTAATTTTTATCTTTGGAATGTAGTGGGTTTCCTAGTGCTTAAGCTACACACTATGAACTGTAATAACACGGTCATGTACAGGTACAAACATTGTGTTCCATTTGCTCTGCTAATGGAAAATATAATAAACAATAACATATACCTGTACTGTGCTATAGTTAAGGCCTGGCTAAACTAGGAAACATTGTTGAAACATTGTCCTCATCATGTTTCCTAGGTGGCTAAATTACAGGACAACTCGGATTAATATTAATCGGATTAATATTAATCCTAATGATTATTATAATCCAGTAATAGATTATCATAATCCAGTAATAGATTATTATAATCCAGTAATAGATTATTATAATCTATTACTGAGGTTTGAGCCGTGCCTTAATCTATTAGGATTAATATTAATCTTATGTAAGATTAATATTAATCTTTATAATTAATCTCAACAACTTAATCCTAGTCCAAAGCTTCCAAACATTGACATTATTTAACGATCTAAGGCGGCCTTATTAAAATCTTATGCATTCTTGGACCCTTTTGCTTGGTATCTTATGTAAAACCCTAACCCTAAAGATATTTTTATAATAAGTGGGTCTGCTGATAACAGTAACTGTTTGCAATTTGTTAAATGAGCTACTAAACAATATTTTTTTAAAATAAACGTATCTTTCGATTTGTGTAACTATTTTACACTTGGCAGCTCAAATTTGTATAGAAATTTGTATCACTCTCTTTTAAAACAACAATGACATCATCATCGACAGAATTTACACCGTTCATGCTTCTGATCTTCTCACTTCAAAGTCACTGAAGGCATTTTCTACTCACTCGGCATCCCTTTTGTGAACGTTAAACGCCACGCGTACTTTGTGCGCCCTTGCAGGTTGACCGGAATCTCCCCTACTCCACTTTGCATCTTCAAGCACTAAGCTAGGAATACATACGAAGCTTGATGTAAACGGTACTTTATTGTTTGAAACAGCTGAAATAGTTTTTTTGTGAATGTGACATCATATACATAATGCTTACCATGTCAGTTCCCAGATAATATTTTCATCAACAAAAGGCGCCAAGAGACGGGAGAAATTCTTGTTCTTAGTTGCTATTGTGATATGCTGACTCCGAACCTCGAAACAGTTGGTGTGTTTGGGATTATAATAGAGATTACCGTTAATATTAATCTGGACTATAATATTAATTATTATAATAATCTAATCCTTCCAATTTTTGCCGTGCCTTAATCTATTACTGGATTATAATAATCCTATTATAATCTATTATTATTATAATCCGCGGATTAATATTAAACCGAGTTGTCCTGAAATTAGCAGGAAGCAAGAAAAATGTTTTGCTGCCCGGGTGGTTAAATGGGGGAAAGAATGCTCTGGGAACAAAGTTTCAAGCATGTGCATATAAACTAGTAAACATTGCTTCCCTGCTGGCTAAACTGGGCGACATACATGTATGATTTGGAAGCAAAATTTGTGTACAGGATACAAAATGTTTTTTACCTGAGCCAAAAACATTTTGGTTCTGTAAGACAAAATTTGTTTCCCCAACATATGTGTAACCATGACTGTATGTTGCATTTCTTTATAACCTTTTTTTTTGTTTTGTTTTAGATAGAACCGTCCTTTGATGAGAAAGCTGTTGAAAATCTTAGATCTGCTTTTGTCAAGGTAAAACTTCTGTTTTATTGTAAATTAAAGCCTTTAGAAACACTACCAGTATGTTTGCTTCTGAGGTAAAAAAAAAATATCAATTTTGTTCCATTCGCGAAGATTGGTGCTTTGTTCAGTGCTCTCCATTAGTTAAAAATAAGTCACCTTTACATGCTACATTTAATGACTGCACAAATTATTACAAGAACTGAAATCAAACAATTGTTGGAATAGTCAATGGTTTGAAGCAAAACAACATTTACGATACTGTACATGTACATGAAGACAAAATTCATTTGAAGTCTGGAGTTTAGTCTACAGTAGACAGTTCACACAGTAAAGGGACCCTGAACACAAAAGATTAATTAATATAAATGGATCATTATAAGTCCAGGTCCTTACCATCTCTTAGACCTTGTTTATTCCTGATATCACAAAAATCTTATCCAATAATAAATTATTGGTTTTTAGCATGACTGAATAACTGGAAAAGGAAAAGTGAGTCAAGCGGAATGTTTAAAAGCTTTAAACGAGTTCAAAAATGAAAAATCGCCAGGCACAGATGGGCTACAAGCAGAATTCTACAAACACTTCTGGAAAGAACTGCACACCCATATGTTACAATGTTTTGATTACGCCTACGATAGCGGTCAACTATCGATATTTCAAAGACGGGGAATTAAAACACTCATCCCGAAACCGAACAAAGACACTACTGTACTTGATAACCTTAGACCAATTTCGCTTCTTAATACTGATTATAAAATATTAACGAAAGTCATTGCAAAACAGCTAGAAAAAGTACTTCCAAAAATTATTAATCCAGATCAGACCGGCTACATTAAAAACCGGTACATTGGTGAAAATGTTAGTTTAATTTCCGACATCATGAACTACACAGAAGAGAATAACATTCCGGGAATCGCCCTATTTATAGACTTCAGAAAAGCCTTTGATACCATTGAAAGGGGTTTTATTAACAACTGCCTTGAAAAATTCAATTTTGGGCCAAACATCAAAAACTGGGTTAAATTTTTATACAACAATGTTTCCAGCTGTGTTCTTAACAATGGATTTGCATCGGAATTCTTTTTAGTAGAACGAGGTGTTAGACAAGGTTGTCCGTTGTCCGGACTTTTGTTTGTAATTGGCATAGAAATACTCGCAAGAGAAATTAAAAATGATACCAGCATAAAAGGCATTATTATATGGCTACAATAGTACCGCGCGATGGCTGCTGAGCGGGATTATTGTAATGACCGGGAAGAAAATTTTCTCGGCCGACGGTTTTTGAGTTGTGAGTAAAAACACTAGCGAGGGGGCAAAAACAAAAAAAATGCCAACAAATATAACTTTCATAACTGAAAGAAAAATATAAGCATACCGAACTCTAGTGAGCGAGGAGAGCCAAGAGCGAAGCACACCTCCAGTGTTTTTCCTGAGTATACCTTTTGAATAGTGCTATGGCAATTAATAACTTATTAACCTCGCCCGCAACAGGGCCAGACCCGACCGATGTGACCCGCTGTCGCTCGGTCATACATCAAGGCCCGGTCTGAGATTCCCCTGTAATGACCTCACTCTCGGTTAATAAGTAGTATTTAATGTAGGTGAAAAAGAAATTAAAGTCTCTCTATATGCAGATGATACCACTGTTTTTGTTCGTGACCTGGATTCTGTTAACCACTTACTAACTCTACTTGATAAGTTCAAACACCTCTCCGGTCTAGAAATTAACACAACAAAGTCTGAGGGAATGTGGCTTGGTCCATGGAAAAAGAAAACCGAAACTCCCTTTGGCTTTCGTTGGCCGCGGGACCCAATAAAAGCTCTTGGTATCTTCTTTTCGTACGACAACGAGTTAAACTTTGCAGAGAAAATCCGGAACTTAGAAAAGACACTTAATAGTTGGAAGAGAAGAAATTTAACACTCTGCGGAAAAATAAACATTGTGAAAACTTTCGGACTTTCAAAATTAATCTACAATGCATCTGTTCTTGTTATTCCAGAAAATTTTATCAAAGAAATTGAGAAATTGATTTTTGACTTTATTTGGGATGGAAAGCCCGCAATTTCTGACACACTGCAATTATGATATCAACTCGCTGCAACTTAACCGCCTCCCAGGCTTCTATCACGAAGTCTTAAAACATTGGCAGAGCTCAAAACAAGCCTTTCAGAAAAACACATCTCTACACAACGAAATAATTTGGAACAACCGCAACATAAAAATCAAGGGTAAAACACCTTTTTACAAAAATTGGTTTGAAAAGAATATTCTACGTATTAAAGACCTTCTCCAAAATGATGGTAGTTTCCTTTCTTTTGAACAATTCTCCGAAAAAATTTCATCTTGAAACACCTTTTACTTTATATTTTGGATTGATCAATTCCATTCCAAATGACTGGAAAGTAACAATTAAAAGAACTCCCCGGGAAACAGCAGAAAATGGAAATCATAAAACAAACATAATTTCTACCAAAAACATCTACTCCGCTATGTTAAAAAACATACTTTTATCCCCAACCGCTGAAAGCAAAATTTTAAGGTACGGTTTTAACCGAGCAAACTTAAACAAAGTTTATGAATTACCCTTCCAGATAAAAAATGACATAAAGATATCAATGTTTCAATATAAGCTTATTCATAATATCCTTCCAACAAAAGTTAGCCTTTTTAAAGCCAAAATATCAGATAGTGATTTATGCCCTCAATGTCTCACTGACAGACACTCTTTAGATCACATGTTCTTACATTGCTCTTCAACTTTATCTTTTTGGAATTTGTTTCAAAACTGGTGGTCCAGCAAAACTAAAGAAATGATCACATTATCAAACAGTATGATTTTATATGGAATTCTTGACAAAAAGACGCACTCGTACTCTTTAAACTACACGCTTCTCATTGTGAAATACACTATATTCTGTAAATGCTTACACGATGAAAAACTATGCTTCGAAAGTTTTCTGTCACTCTTAAAAGAAAGACTTAATATACAAAGAGAAATCGCGATTCAAAATAACAAACTGCCTGAATTCAAAGAAATATATGAAAATCTTTTGTAGTTTTTTTTTTCTTTTTTCTTTTTTTTTTTCTCATAAATACAAGTACGTTATCTTTTTTCTTCAATACTACTATTTCTACGTTTTCTTTGTATCCTTGTACATATAATTGAAGGCGTGAGCGCAAGAGACGCACTTTGTGTTTTGGCCAAATTGAAAATTGTCACAAACAACTCCAAATTTTGCACGCAAGTTCGTTTACGTGTGCTCAACACTGCCCTGTATTTAATTTTGCTGGTCTTTCCTTCGTTTTCAAAAAATAACACATGCAAAAAGACAAGGTTTTTGCTTGCGCGGCGTCTTTTGACTTTTCTATTACAAACGATAAACAAAGGAAACCTTTTGTTTCTCAAGACGATGAAGTCAGCTAAATTTTTAGGGTTACAGTCCTAGCCCTAACGCAAAAGGTAACCCCAAGGCCGTAGGGTCGGGGTTAGAGTTTCAGATTAGGGTTACAGACTTAGCCCTAACGCGAAAGCCTAGCCCTAAAGCAAAAAAAAAAAAAAAAAAAAAAAAGTTTAACACTAACTAACCCCAAGGGATTAGGGAGTTAAGCCGTTTCAAGTTAAGTTTAGGATCAGAGTCAGCCTCAACCTTTTATAGATCGCGCTTTTAATGCAGTAAGCTTTCATGTTTACTAATGTATTGTCCTTGCAGTATTAGGGGCATAATTTGGGTGCAGTCTCCTTCCACTTAGCCATCGCCCGTGGCAGGTTGGGTGGGTCCCTTAGCCCACCTTATCTTTAGCTACCTAGCTGGGTCGGGGGGCTCATCTCTGGGTGAGTCGCTAACCACCCCATTCATCACTGGGCGTGCCCCGAACCGAGGGTGCGTCGCCATTCACTTTATCGGGTGTGTCCGCCTCTGTTTAGTGTTACCGTTAGCTGTAATTTGCTGAGGTGAAAGTGAAATAAAGACTGATTGTTGATTGAATATGTTTGCTCGTGTTGTCACATTATACTAGTTTTGCTTTCAGTTAAGTGCCGCCGGCTTGCTCTCACTTCTATCTCCACTCCTTACATCATCACACATCTACAAAATCCCGCGAAAACAAGATAAACTTATGAGGTTTTCGTTCGCACGAATCAATAGATTGATTGATGAATATTTAATGAGACACAGAAAATATTTTGCGAAGGGAAGGTGCCCTGGGAAACATATATTATTAAAGAATTTTTTAAAGTCTAAAACCAGGTCACTTCTCGGCAACTTTGTCGCGGCAGAACCCAAGCGGACCCTGTAAAACTCGCGTTGACGAAGTTCCCGGCAAGAAACCTCTTGTTTTAGACTCTCTGTGCGGCCAGGCTCAAAACTACCTTGTTTGCAACGTTTTTTCCGAAGCGCTAAACAGCGCTGTTGTATAAAACAAAGGCAGAAACATCACTCAGTTCTTCGAGCGATGCTGTAAACTTACGGGTATTCAGACTTAATGATGTCCTTCAACCACCTGGCAGCCGCACTTACGCTAAAACTAACCAAAGGCTTCAAATGATTTTCAGGAACAAACGGCCATTTTTTTTTCTCTCTTTCCTCTCACGTGACACCTATCAGGTGACATCGCGTCACAATGTGTTATCCAGTCCTTTTCGTAAAGCGAATCCTCAAAATGGTGGCTAGGAACTAAAAAGCATGGCTCTGACACGTTTTTCAACCTCCCCAGACAGTTAAATAACGCTAGAAGGAAAGATTTACACGCGATGTGTCGAAAAACTCATGCTGCTGGCTGACTGTGGAGAACGTAAGCTTTGCAGAACGCCTTTGTTCTTTGCATACGTAATTTCTAAAAAACGAAGCTAGGTTCAGCGAATTTGAATACAGATCAATGTTAAGCACACGTAAACGAACTTGCGTGCGAAATTTGGAGTTGTTTGTGACAATTTTTTAATTTGGCCAAAACACAAAGTGCGTTTCTTGCGCTTAAGCCTTCAATTAAGTTTAACGATAAATGTATGCACTGTATGTAAAACAAATTGTAACGCATGTAAATACCTTTATAATTTCTTATTATTTTTTTCTTTATTCCTGTTAGCTTTTATTGTTTCCTTGTATTGTAAGCCCTAACACCAATAAAAGCTTTTTATTGCAAAAAAAAAAAAAATGACTGAATAACTGAATTAACTAAACAAACATTATTTTCACATGTATTGATTTCTTTTGTTAGGCTGAAAAAGAGATACCGGGACTCACACAACAAATTGTTGGAGAAATTTTAAAATCAGGTAACGGTGTGTATATAGCATGTACAGCAGGGCCATACCTGGAGGGGGGGGGGGGCAGTTGCCTAAAGAAAAAAAAAAACAAAACTGAACTAAAAAAAACAGTTGCCCCCACCAGGAAAACTTGCCTTGCAGAAAAAAATCATAGATACAGCCCTGTACAGTAACTGTAATTTTGTTCTTTGTGTTTTGTAATTTAACAGAGGCTCTTCAAATTGAGGAATTTCAACTTTCTACATTGCTGTTTTCTTTTTGAGAGTTTTTCCATGCAGAGAAAGACAAAACCCTTGTTTACCTTTGTTGAAAGTTGCATGTAACTTTTTGGCATGCAACAGTTGCAATTTGACTAGCTTAAAATCCCAACAAAATGCCTTGAAAAATAGTTAAAAATTAATGTAAACTTGTTACAAACAAAATCTTCATACATTCAAAGATATCATAATGAAAACCTTAAATAAATCTCCCATTTGGAAAGCAAGGTTAATTGGAAGCAAGCAAAATTCAAACATAAACAAATGCATGATCTTGCAATGATTCATCTACCTACGCGCCCCGCGTCTTTGATGCGTGAATTTTCCTAAAGAGGCAACGTTGAATTCTAGCTGCGTCCATCTGGACGCAAACACTGCCATTGCTGTGTTTCTGTTTTTTCATTGGTGCAGAAAAGTCGTAATTCGAGGTGATAAAATTATATTCAAATCATAACGGCGTGTATTAGCATTTAACGCCTGCGTCACACATGGAGGTTGGGTGCCAAGGAACCTGGGGGCTGGAGCTGCCAACCCCAAACCCAGGTAGCAAGAACACCCCGAAAGCCTGCCCTAGCCACAACCCAGCCAGGAGCCCCGCCCGCCCTGCCGAAGGACCTCCGGGCTGACCCAGCCCAGAGTGACGGGGGCTCGTGGCCCATAAGCCACAGCCCCCAGGGGACCAAACCTGAGGCACCCAACCCCAAGAGAGCAACGAAGGCCCCCAATGTTAAAACCCATACCAGCTATGCTAGCTGGCCAGAAACCTGGATAAGAGAGTCAGCTGATGTCCGGATATAACGTTGGTAGGCATCACTCGACCAATGACCTATGGTTTTAATCAGATGATCAGGAACTCCCCGGGAGGCTGCTGTGGTAGCAGCCCCAATCCGAAAGCTATGACCAGAGTAATTACCCGGAAGGCCCGCTAGCCGTACAATAGACTGAACTGTTGATGACAGCAGCTGACGGGTTAGGGGACAACCATCTGTTTAGCAAAACAAGGGCCCCAACGAAGGGCCACACAACGCAAGAAAATTAGCCAAAACCACTACCGGGCAAACCAAGTCATTGCCTCGGCCAATGTAGACATAACAGCCAACACGAAACAGGTCGGTCTTGGAACACTTGATATGAATTCGAAAACATGTAGGATTTACTAAGGTATCAGCCTCAGAAGTCTTGAAAAGTGGCGTTTAGGCCGTGTACAAGTCTGTGATTTGAATTCAAAACTCATTTGTTAGCGCTAGGACACCGTGTCTTCGCAGCGGTGAAAGAAAAGACAAAACCTTCATCAACAAGGTTTTAGCCCTCTGTACTTCATGGTTTTCCGTTTTAGGGCCACCTAAAATTTCTATTGTGTTTCTCCTTTTCATTTTAAGTCCCAAAGATGGTTCTTTGTTGTGTTCAGAATCAAAAACAAGGCCCAAGTGGAGGTTTGTAAATACTATCGCGCAGCGCATGTTCATGTACATTTTCAACGCACCGAATAAGAAGAAGTAGAACAATAGGAGAAACAAAAAGTCCACAGGGAGAAAAAAGGCCATTTGTAAGGGTGCTCTTTTTACGGGTGTTTGGGGGTGGCACAGGCATTTTAGGGGTGGTTTTCGCACGGGAGGTTACAGAGAGTCATCAGTTGTTCCAAATTCCTGATTCAATGATGAATGAATCAATATGAGCTGAAAACTCGCCAATATAACTTAGTACTGGACTCACTTAAATTGTTTGGGACTCATAGGTTAAAGGTTTAACAAGTCCCAGGACTCATTGACCTAAATTTGTAGATGGATCACTGACCTTAACCCACATGACAGTAACATGCTTTTAGCTTGATGAGTGTATGTTTGTACAGGTAGAATAAATGTGTGGCCACAGTTTGACAAAAACCTTGGAAACATTATATGGGCAATTCCATGTCATGGACGTTACAATTCAGACTAATTTTTAGAACTTTAAACTTGCATTGTCTAAGGATGAAAACAAGTTTTAAAACTTTTCATTGCTGTACAAGTCTGTGCACCTTTAAGTTAGTGTGTTAATTTGAATATTTCTTTTTTTAGTTGACTTATTTGTGCCAGAGAAATATTGAGAAAAACGACTCTCATGGACGTTACATAAAAATCAACCACGTCATTTAGTGCATTAGCATTACTTTAAAATTCCTGTGAACTTTCAAGCATTTTCAAAAAATCTTCTCCATGTCAATGTAGTTTAGTGATTGTGTTAACTGAAAATTTTGTTTTCACCTCCATTATCTTTCACTGTATTTCTTGGAGACTAAAAATGTAACATCATGGACGTTACAAAAATTGTCATGGACGTTACACTATGTGAATTCTTCTTCAAGTTTACCAAATAAATTAACTTTTTTCAATTGTTTGGCTCTATTATTTGTAGTAAAACAATATTTCTTGGCAGTTGGAATTGAAATTATCTTGCTAGTTAATGTAAAACCTGTGATATGCTCATTTAAATTTTTGAGGACATTTCACCGTCCTTACATGACATATTAACCTGCATTTTCAGCAAATTTTCTTCCACAAGCTTGCTGTTTATCAACCCAAACCTGTCTTTTGGAAAAAAACTGCCCACTGCTATACCGCCTAACTATTTTTTACCTTTTCCAAAGACTTTGATAAAGTTTTGCCTTTTTTTCAACATTTTTGCAAAAAGTGTAACATCCATGATATGGCGTCCATGACCAACTTTAAATGCGCTTAGTTAAGGACGGTGCCTACTAATAACAAAGTATTTTTGCCCGGCCGATGACTATACAAGAAATGTAGATGTTACAAAGGGCTACTAAAATTCAAAAAGAAAATTGGGGGTAGCCACACAAATTTTCGAGATAATTAGGTTTGAAATCTAGAAAAAAGTGCTGACGTGGCATTTTAAAATAAAGTAAAACTAAATACATTTTCCTTGCAAATTTCATTTAAAATTGGTTTTTCATGAACAAAATCAACATTAAATATAACAATCTTTACAATAACTAACAAATAATGTCTTCGGAACTGCGTGATCCACGTTTTTATTAACAAAATAATTGTGTTTGAGCCATTTTTGACTCTAGCAGCTCTCACTTGCGCGGCCAGAACTCGGCCTAAATTTTTTTTTCACTTAATGAAAAATTAAACATGTGCTGTATAGACTTACCACTTACATTTTATAAAATAAAAAGTAGGGGTCACCACGCGTTTTTAAAAGTTATACCAGTTGTTTTCAGGTTCTATGAAATCGCTTTTGGCGTTTGTTACATTTTTCCTTTCCCCTCCCTAGCGAGTTGAATATTTGCATCTCGCGCGTGCAATACGCCATTTGTCACGGTTAGCAGTTTGCAGGTAACGTTTTAGCGTTTAGCTTTTTTTTTTTATTTTTTATTTTGTCTTTTTTCATTGTTTGGGGTCGTTGTTTACTGATATTTTCTTTTCCCCCCTGGCTTAGGATATGTCCATAAACTAGATTTCGTCGCAGAGAAAACTTTCTTGATTTTAAGTCGCGCGCTTGTTCGTGTAGTTGAATTCGTCATTTTGAGCGAGCAAATTAATTAAAAGCGCGCGCGGCCAGTGTGATCGATGCATTGCGTGATGTGCAGAACAAGTGCGCAGTGGCAATAGGAGGCACCGTCCTTAAAAAATGTAACAGTTTACCAGAGTTTTGTTATCATCAAAATGTTCATTTTTGATAAGTAACAAAGCAGCAGAAATTTTTTAAGAATCCTTCAAATAATAACTTTAAAAAAATGCACAAAATTTCATGGACGTTACATAACGTCCATGACAGAACTTCACATCGCTGTTGCTATTTTTTAAAAATATTTTGGATGAAGTCTTTATCAGTTAATTGTCAACACAAATGAGGGAATATTCATTAATATAATTGTTTGAATTCATAAGCATTTTGAAAGTATGATTTTTGTAAGTTAAAAATGTGCATCACAGACATTGTAGATTATTAAGAAGGTAAACCCGTACTTTGGGGACCCCCCTAAAAACACTGTTGTCACAGACAAAGTAAAAGTTGTTTTTTTGTATACTATAACATGTCTACAATGCAGCACAGGTAATTATTCCATCTGAAATATCTTTTGAAAAATCTTGATTTTTACACCTCTCATGTGGAATTGCCCATATACATGGTAATAGAAGGTGATGCCTTATTTGAAATTTCTGGCCAAACAACGGGACAACTGAACTTATTATGCTCTTTGCTGAATTAGAGCAAAGATGAATAATCAGTCATGGAGCCATGCGGTAACAAGGAAGTAGTTTTGCATAGTTATGGTGTACATTGTACATGTGTAACAAAGGTGCACTTTTACTGTAACATGTCTACTTATTGCCCACAGCATCATTATCAGTGAACATGAATGAAGTTCTCCTTCTCTGTGCTGCACAACACAGTAAAGGTCAGTACACCAGCTAGTCAAGGCTCAGCAGTTAATTGTTTACTTATTATTATTTTCTTTTTGTAACAAAGTTGTTTTGTTTGGGATGAGAAGTTTTTCATGTACTAGGTTGGGATACAATCATGACTGCAGTATTTTCAAATTTCATTGTGTATGTACATGTGATAGCTGGCTACTTTTCAAATTATTATAGCATGACTACATGTACATGTATGACTCTGAAATGGTGTTGAAATATTGTGTACATATCTCTCTCCATCTTATCTTGTAACCAATACTTGGTTTCACAATCACAATGATACCAATCTTGTATTCAAAACTGGCAGTTGGCTTGGTCTCTAAAACAAGAGAACTGAAAACAGAATAAGTGATAAGAAAAAATAACTGATCGAAAGCTTAGGCTTAGCCTAGCAGTGAAAGCTTGTAGAGCTGACCAGGGAATTGGAAGTTCTAATTTGTTGTGCCTTGTTAATACACAGATTATGAGTTTAATGTACAAGAAGAAGAGTTCAGTGCACTGTTAAAAAAGGCTAAAGGTAAGTTGTGCATGTCAAAAGGCCTATGAATTTACTTCAAGCTTTTCTACCATTATATTACAATGTAAAAGTGCCCACAAATTTTATTTTAGTTATTTGTAGACCAGGGCCCAGTTGTTCAAATGGTGGAAATGGCTATCTAGTGTTAACAAACTACAATACCCACTGGATTGTGGATTGTCCAGTGGATAGCGTTGTTCACCATTTAAACTACTGGGTACAGAAGGAGACATGGGGCTAATAAAACTATGGTAAATTTCTCAAAAATGAGTCCTTTTGTTGGAAATTTAAATAATCAACCCAGAGCAAGCTCAAAAAACGTCAAAAAAAGATTGCAAAAGATGGATTTTAGGTTTTTATGTGCCTTGGGTTTCAGGCCAAAATTGGTGTAACAAACAAAAGATTAGCTTACCCTATGGTCACTTCAGGACAAACAGCCAAACACAAATAAACCAAGCCAAACAAAAAATAAGGTGGGTCTGAAACTGCGCCAGAGATTTTTTTTAACTTTGCAAAAATTTGTATCTTAACATGCTGATCATTATATATAAAAAATGGGTTCACCGGACTCGTTTTTGAGTTATAAGCACTTAAAGAGAAAATGAAGGGTGTTTTTAACAGGTTATACCGTTGCTGTGGTAACCAGTGATGTCATAAAAATGACCACAACGTGTTCAGCAATGATCGGGCATTGGTTTGATTCCATTTTTGTAATGGTAACTGATAAGTGTTTGAAACACTGACCCATCAAAGTATGAGAGCTGGAAAGTACTGAAAACTGTTTTGAGCCTCCTTAAGAGTCGAGTGTACCCACATAATGTATTCAATTTATTTCTTGTAGATCTGAAGTCCATATTAGCAAAAATACCAGCTGAAATCTGCAACAGGCAAAAGTTTTTACAAACTATAAAGTAAGTGATCATTCATTTGGAAAATTAGCACTTTTCCCTCATAATATTTAATTTATTCTTTGAGGTTACTTGTGAACTGTCATCAAGTTATGGTAGAAGTTTCTACATAGTTTTTTTTTTAACTTTTTTGCTTGTTATCAAGCAAAAGAAGGAGAATAGTGGGTAAGTTGTTCTTGTGACTCGTATTTCGTTACTTTACCCTCTGTCTGCATTTTTCTCCCGGTCTGCAGTCTTCATTTTACCCTCAATCTGCATTTTAGTCTTCGTTTCACACTAACCGCTCAGAAAACTCATGAGAGATGTGAAAACATGTTGACATCGTGAAAACACGGGTGCTTACGAACACGCCAAATAAGGAATATGGAATTATTGAACGCATGTTTCGCTGCACCAAATATGGATTAATTTAATTAAAATCATATGAGCAGGAACATTTGTTCACATGCTAAATTATGCCAAATATAGCTCGAGAACAATACAAGCGCCTGCAAATTTTAGGAGTATATAATGGAATCGCTAGTCAGCGTCAAAGAAATCTTTCCTCACCAACATTAGAGTTGCTCCCAGCGAACTGCGCTGGTGCTTGTTTTCTGGTTGCAATTAAACCACAACTTACAGTATATATATATATACTATATACAAGGCTAAAAAGAGTTAAAATGGTAAAATTAATATGATAAAACCAAACGTTTTCGGCTGTTTGCCATCATCAGGACATCCCTTTACAGTATATATATTTATGTACTTTTAATGTTATTTTGTTCTGTGATTACAAATACATGTGCCTCATTATGGGCAGATGAACCCTAGGTTATGAAATCAAAAACTTATTTGAAAGTTTCAATACTGTTTTTACTTTCATTAGAGACATTGCAACTGCTATAAGGGACCTGCTAGATGCAGTAAATGAGGTTTTTAAGAAATGTCCAAATGTTGGAAAGATGTCACAGTATAAAGAGGTAAATTTATTGAGAGTTAATAACTTATTTAACATTAGTAGGAACTCATCCTCGCAAAGCAAGGCATGTCAGGTGTATACAGTGTATTTATTCCTTCTGCACTGAAGATGAAGTTTTTGCGCAGAGTTTATTGTCATGCCTATGGGGGAACATTTTGCTGGAAGACATCAACAATAACTAAGGAAAATCGATTAATTAATATTATCTATGCAACTAAAAATTGTTAACAACCTTGAATTTGTCTGTTTCAGAAACTCCCACATTAAATTTTGTTGATTCCTTTACAATAAGTTACAATTGTGCTTAAGTTATAAAGTGAACTGTGGCTTCGTGTGGCTAGTAACATTGTTCTTTTGAGTTTCACATACCAAAACGTAATGAAACAATTTCAATTATTATATAGCTAGAAATGTGTCCCCAGCAGTGCGTGCTCTTATTAGCTCAATAGAGGTCATATGTCATCTAACAATAAAAACTGTTTCCCGCCAAAAGTCTCTGAGCGTGCAACATTGCAAAATTTATGACGTCAGAGGTAACATTGAACATTGCAATGTTGCCCGCGAATGTTGACCAACCAGTGCCTTTTTTCGCCAGTCTTCGTCGTGCTAAATAACAAAACACTTGTTTCTCAATAATCTCAATGTTTCCCGGGGCGAAGCCTTCAGTGAAATTTTAAAAAAGTCAATAATAGGGAGAAGTGGGCCAATTAACGGATTAACCATAAGAAAAATGATTGTTTTTTTTTTGTGTGTCTCTTGTATTGTGGTTAGTTTTTTGAGCATCCCAAGCTTGGAACAATCTTATGATAATGAAATGGTTTTCTCCTTATAGGGTCTAGAGCGAAACAAAAAGGAATTCGTCAAGTACTCCAAAAATTTCAGTGATACTTTAAAGCAATACTTTAAGGATCAGAGGTTAGTTTTGAATAGGGACGACACTTCACACAACCCTTTCTGTAGCCTTCAGGGTTGACAGGGGCTTCCACTGGATGGGATAATAGTCCATTATGGTTATACTCTAAGGTGCAGGGAGGTCTACACAGAAACTAATTAAAAGTATCTTCTTACCCAAGAACATAACATAATAATCCCAGCCAGGGCTTGAATACACAGAACTCAGTGCACTAACTTTTAGGCAACCATGCCTCTTATTATTTAGTATGTGCATTTGTATAATAATCAGATACACACGATCCCAAAATGTTTTATCAAATCTGCCCCTGTACAACAAGGTTTATCGCTCATTGAACACTTGAAGTCACCGCTTGTGTCAGGACAATGTTTGGCTGCATAATATTCACATCCACTAAATATCTTGTGTTTTTCAGGTCTGAAGCAGTGTACGTCAGTGCCAACCGACTTATCAACCAAACAAACCATATCTTGTATATGTTTAAACTCGCTACAAGCCCATGATTCTCTTTTGTAGAAACAACACTCTATTTGTTTTCACTAGTAAAGTTAACGTTAGTAGTTCTAGGTCTCAAATATACACCACTTTGAAGACTCGAGACTCCTATTTTGGGTTTGCATTTACACGGCAGGGCATTTGACTACCGTTATTACGCAAAGTTAGAGAAACTGAGAGCGGCAACCTACTATGTAATTGTTTCAGCATAACGAAGTGACTGATATCAATAAATCTGATATATCGAATGAGTCTTTCTCGAAAGGGCCTTCTATCTATTATTAGCATAACCACACTCGCTCTCGCTCGCTATCGGTTTCTACCGGCTTTTGATAGTTGACTCGGGGCTTCGCTCCTCGCCAACTATTTAACAATTAGACGGCAAGCTCGAGGTTTCTACCGGCTGATAGAAACGGAGAGCGAGCCGTCTAATTGTGTTAGCATAACCCACTGACCGATCTATTGAACTCAGAATATCGCTAGAATTGATTTATTGAAGGTTTTGATTGATAAAATTCAGCGAAGACTAAGCGCGGGCTCCGAGAGCCTTCTACGGATCGATAGTAGGCACCTGTGTAGCCAATCAGATTGCGCGATTACCAATAGTAGGTCAGTGTGGTTATGCTAACAGCCGATAGAAACCTCGAGCTCGCCGTCTAATTGTTAAATAGTAGGTGCCTTCTTACACGGTCAATTGTGTGTTTGCCAGTAGCCAGCCACTGAGTTATGCTAATACATGCTTCAATAATTCATAAAACTCGGAGATTAAAACCCCATTTAAACAAAAAAAACGCGTGCAGACAAAGAAGAACAAAATGAAAATCAGCAACAGAAAACGTTAAGATCGAATTTTTTATTGGTGCAAGTAAACTCTACATGTAACTTGTCGAACTTGTGCTCTGTTTTAGCTTTTGGTGTGAATGGGGTATTAGACAACTAGCTGCCCGTATTTAGTCAGTCGAGGGGGTGAACGAGACAAGGGAGTCCTAGAAGAATAAAGAAAAAATATCCTTTTTGCTTTGGCTGCTCGTCCGATCCTCGCCTAAAAAGAAAAGGTTGAAGGGACCTTCAGTGGTCGAACAGCCTGTCCGTTAGGAACCCAAGCTGTAATAAATTGTAGGTTTAGTGTTAAATAAAAGCTGTCTTTCTAACCAAGGCTGTGTAATACCTAACTAGATAAGTAAGAAGCATAGTAAGGGTTAAAATGAGCCGTTCTATCGATTGTCAGCTAAAATGAAAGTGACTCTGAAGGCAAATGTTATGCTGCCTTGCTTTTTTTTTTTTTTTTGCAAACATTAACACACGCATTTTTTTGAAACCCGTAAGGTTGCCACTCGCGCAAATACAGTATTTTTTTTTGTGATGAATTACTAAATCACTGAATTGAACCAAGTGGAGCAAGTGTAATCCCGTGGGAATTTTTTGCTGAAAGCAAACCACTAGTCTAGAAGTGTTATTTGGGACCTAGTAGACATGAAAAGTTTTGGTGGCAACTTTGCAACTTGCTCAGACGGGAATTATGGGGTTCGAAATTCTGACACCTGAAGACCAGCATGGAAACGAGGCTGGAATATAAAATCCTTTATAACTCGCATGAAAATAGACCGTTACTCACCAAACTTTCCTACAATATGTCATTCTCTGCTCTTAATCGGTTTTTGCTGGATTTTTATTTAATTAGTGGTCACGTGACCTTGTAGCATGGAAACGAGGCTGAAATAGAAAATTCCTTATAACTCACGTGAATGTACACCGTTACTCACCAAACTTGCCTACAATATGTTATTCTCTGCTCTCAATCGTTTTTTACTGGATTTTTGTTTAATTAGTGGTCACGTGACCTTGTAGCATGAAAACGAGGCTTGAATAGAAAATCCCTTATAACTCGCGTGATCACAGACCGTTGCTTACGAAACTTAGCTACAATATGTTATATTCTGCTCTCAATTGATTTTTGCTGGATTTTTATTTTTATTTAGTGGTCACGTGACCTTGTAGCATGGAAACGAGGCCGAGATACAACAGTCCTTATGATTTTCATATTTACCGACCGTTTATTACCAAACATGGCTGCATTATCGGTTTTGGCATTTTTATTTGGAACGTTGCTCACGTGTTATTGAAAGTATGGAAGTGGTGCTGTAAAAAGAATTTCTCTAAGGCCACAGGGAGCCCAGGCTCACGCTTTGGCAACTCGGTCAAAATGGCGACATCAAAATAATAAGGATTTGTATGAAACTTTATAGCAAAGTGTTATAGCGAAAGAAAATATAATAAACAGCTAGTAAAGTTCACATTTTACATCATATGTTGCCTAAGTGATGTTTTTTGACTGTTCTAAAGCATTTAAACCCTATTTAACCGATATTTTTAATTTTAGTTTACCCTTACATAAATATATGCAAGGGTGAACACTTCCGACGCTCGATAAACACCACTGTTCAACATAAACAAGCCAAAAATTGCGTTTAATTTCATCCGCTCATTCCAAAACTTCGCATGGGTATAGTTCGAAGACCATACTTTCGCTACAGTAAATTTTTGATCCGACTGCCTCTCTCCGTGATTTAAGAATACGGAAAAAATAACCAAGGTTTGTACACTTTTGACTTTCTCCAACACCTTGCCTCCGATAGAGTCGACGCATTTTTAATTAGTCTCGCCTTTCACGTGCAGCCTCACGCTATGATTGGGCGATAGTTGTCTGGGAGACGACACATTTTTTCCCGCAGGGGAGGGAGGCAAACGAGACCTTCGAGGGTGCTCTGCCTTACACATGTACACTGGCCCGAGTTCCCACAGGGTAATTTTGCCTCGCATACAATTCTAGACTCACTGGTGTACCGTGAAGGAGGAATTTTGCAAAACCCTTGCGAATTAAATTTATTGCACTTTACAAAACAAAACCAGCCACTACAGCAACATCATCCACAATGTAACGAAGCAAAGGGCAATAGTTCTGAACGTTCGTTTAGAGTGGCTTCGCTAACGAAAAGTCTAAAGATTATCTTTAGCTACACGCGCATAAGACACACGTTGACACGTTTAATAAAAAATTCGAGCTGAATTAATCATATCGTAGATGTCTCGATTAAAAGTTTTAAAAATTGAACGTAGACTCAAGTATCGAAATATCGAATTGAAAGCAAGTGTACGTATTTTTATTTCAATGGAAATGTGATATAGTTTGCGCGTATATTGTGGAGAATGAATTCAGAATGTAGTCGACACGTGCGTTTTGAATCTTGCTACATTCAGTATCTGTTCCCAACTGAACAACAACGTGCACGGTACTAGCATTAGCCATTATTTCCGTAGTCTCTTCGCCAGACCTTTTTGCAACTAAGTTTTGACAACATTTTTGCTTTGTCGCGTGCCCGTGCTTTGAAACTGTGTGCCGTCAGAATGGTGAATATTAATTTGTAGTGTTTTGCAAAATTCCCTTACCGTACATCTGTGAGTGTAGATTTATACGTGAGTCAAAATTACCCTGTGGGAACTCGGGCCAGTGTACATGTGTAAGGCAGAGCACACTCGAAGGTCTCGTTTGCCTCCCTCCCCTGCGGGAAAAATGTGTCGTCTCCCTAAAAACTATCGCCCAATCATAGCGTGAGGCTGCACGTGAAAGGCGAGACTAATTAAAAATGCGTCGACTCTATCGGAGGCAAGGTGTTGGAGAAAGTCAAAAGTGTACAAACCTTGGTTATTTTTTCCGTATTCTTAAATCACGGAGAGAGGCAGTCGGATCAAAAATTTACTGTAGCGAAAGTATGATCTTCGAACTATACCCATGCGAAGTTTTGGAATGAGCGGATGAAATTAAACGCAATTTTTGGCTTGTCTATGTTGAACAGTGGTGTTTATCGAGCGTCGGAAGTGTTCACCCTTGCATATATTTATGTAAGAGTAAACTAAAATTAAAAATATCGGTTAAATAGGGTTTAAATGCTTTAGAACAGTCAAAAAACATCACATAGACAACATATGATGTAAAATGTGAACTTTACTAGCTGTTTATTATATTTGTTTATTATACTGTTTAAATATAAAATTTTGCTATAAAGTTTCATACAAATCCTTATTATTTTGATGTCGCCATACCAAAGCGTGAGCCTGGGCTCCCTGTGCTAAGGCATGTGAATTTAGCGACAAGCAGTCATAATAGACACGCCACATTTATTTCACCAGTGATAATGTCTACACGTCGGGAAAGACTTCCTTCTGACAACTAAACCCTATTGAAAATCCATGATCTCTGTTGAAATGCTTGAGAAAGAAACATCAACGTTTGGACAGACCCCAAAGAAAAAGGGTTCAGAGGAACAGCCAGACGTCGAAATCAAGAGTGGAATTGAAAAGTTTGTGTGTCAAATCTACGTACCAAAGACAGATTTAACTACTGTCAAAGAGCTGAGGTGGTCTCTGTTTAAAAAGAAGCAAGCAGAGTCTGACAGGTTGCCACCAACACAAGCTGCACTGCACCAAGCCATAATGCGTGCTCATTTTCAGTTGATGGTTTGGAACAAGGATGCTGTTCCAAACCCTCTGCTGCCCTCACCGAGTGATTATGGATGGGCAATGGAGAATGGAGAGTGAGTTCCTGTTATGACAACTCTGACACCAGTCCCCGAGGCTATCATACAACTTGTCAAGTGCAGGTGCTTAAAAGAGCAATGCTCTTCCAATCGATGCCAGTGCCACAGAGCTGGGCTTCTCTCTACAGGCCTGTGTAGCTGTTCTGATGATAGTGAATGTGAGAACCAGCAAAGTGATGGCGACCTTTATCAGAGTGACATGGATGAAAGTGATGAAAGTGATGATGACGAAAGCAGCGATGAGTAAGGGTCTGAGTAAAGATGCAAAGAGCAGCAAATAGTGCTGAGGAGATATCTTAAGTTATTTCATTTTGAACGATGTCACCTAGCACAATGTATTTATTGCTGAACACTTTGAACAGCTTTAATACTAGCCGTCTGCTAGGAGCATGTGTGAAAGAACCCTTTTTCTTTGGGGTCTGTCCAAACGTTGATGTTTCTTTCTCAAGCATTTCAACAGAGATCATGGATTTTCAATAGGGTTAAGTTGTCAGAAGGAAGTCTTTCTCGACGTGTAGACATTATCACTGGTGAAATAAATGTGGCGTGTCTATTATGACTGCTTGTCGCTAAATTCACATGCCTAAGAGAAATTCTTTTTACAGCACCACTTCCATACTTTTAATAACACGTGAGCAACGTTCCAAATAAAAATGCCAAAACCGATAATGCAGCCATGTTTGGTAATAAACTGTCGGTAAATATGAAAATCATAAGGACTGTTGTATCTCGGCCTCGTTTCCATGCTACAAGGTCACGTGACCACTAAATAAAAATAAAAATCCAGCAAAAATCAATTGAGAGCAGAATATAACATATTGTAGCCAAGTTTCGTAAGTAACGGTCTGTGATCACGCGAGTTATAAGGGATTTTCTATTCAAGCCTCGTTTCCATGCTACAGGTCACGTGACCACTAATTAAACAAAAATCCAGTAAAAACCGATTGAGAGCAGAGAATAACATATTGTAGGCAAGTTTGGTGAGTAACGGTGTACATTCACGTGAGTTATAAGGAATTTTCTATTTCAGCCTCGTTTCCATGCTACAGTCACGTGACCACTAATTAAATAAAAATCCAGCAAAAACCGATTAAGAGCAGAGAATGGCATATTGTAGGAAAGTTTGGTGAGTAACGGTCTAGTTTCATGCGAGTTATAAAGGATTTTATATTCCAGCCTCGTTTCCATGCTGGTCTTCAGGTGTCAGAATTTCGAACCCCCATAATTCCCGTCTGAGCAAATTGCAAAGTTGCCACCAAAACTTTTCATGTCTACTAGGTCCCAAATAACATTTCTAGACTAGTGGTTTGCTTTCAGCAAAAAATTCCCACGGGACCTTTTTAAGTCGTGAATTCAAAGATCGACTTATTGCGGTTTGCTGGAGAAATTCAATTAAATTTGTGTAAACTCCCTTGGTAACCTGGCAATTTTATATTAAGTTTTTAAAAATTAAGTTCAAAATGGCGGATGAACGTGCACAAGGGCTGGTTTCTCGAGTTGTAAAGCGAACTTGTGGATGTACATCAGGAGAATACGAATATTTTTTCCTTTCTGGAAGGAATTTTTCTAGTGAGGCCAGTGTTCGAATCCACATTTACACACAATGCAACGGAAAGGATGGCCAAGGAAGCAAGAAACTTGCACGCCGATCAGTAGCTTATTTTGAAAGTCCGCATATATGAAATTATCTTTCATTGAAATGCAATCAAATAGTTGGTAAGTAATAAATCACCCTAAAAAAGGCTGTATTTTCCGCTACAAATTAGTCTCACTCAGCAAGATTAAACTGATGCGTTTCGAAACAATTAGAGACATCTATAGTTGGCTTGCTTTGTCTTTCGGTCGATCATTCATTTGCACGTTCGTCAAGTTTTTGTATCTAGTAATATTTTCTATTCGTTGTCACACTTTCGTTAACGAAGTTCCCAAGTACATCTATCTCGTGACTTAAACTTAAATCAAAATTTCCTCTGGCATTCGTAGCTCATAATTTAGGTAGCAAGCCTTATGTGAATGATAAATTTGCTCTGTTTTTGAAAGGCAAAACTACATTTGTAAACACAGTATTATGCATCAGTCCCTTACAATTATTTTTTCTTCATACACATGGTCTGTCAAAAAAGGGACATATTAGTTCAACTGTGGTAATTGTAGTTCTCTTGGGGTGTATCATTGCACTCAGGTAATTTTTTGCTTTGTCAACATCCACTGAGTGCTATGGGGTAGACATTCAAAGAAATTTAATTCAAAGGGTGAGAGTACTATTGTTAGCGGCTATTAATTTTAGCGATTTTTTCTGAGCAAGATTTAGCGACTATTTAATATAGGGATTTTCCAAAAACTTCAAAAAATAGTAATATCGTGTAAACCAGCTTTTACTGGCCGGTGATGAACATATGGCTAAGATGAAAATAAATGTTCAGTAAAAGAAAAAAACTACCGTATCTTGACATTGAATGAACATAAATTGCATTGCCTAAAAGAACAAAGTTACCAGTATCCATTTTTGTGTTCCATTAGGGTGGGAAGTGGGTACCGGGGAGGTACTTTAAATTTGACCAAGACAAGTTTTAGCAAGTACTAAATTTAGCGATTTTCGCCCAACTCACTAAAATCGCTAAAATGTAATAGCCACTAATATAACAATAGTAACCTTAAGGTCGATTTCTGTACATGTCCTATGCCTCCCCCCCCCCCAAATAAATTCATGCAGTCATCTCAGCCGAAAAGGAACCTGGTTGCATGCCATGCTGATAAATAACAAATTACTTACACTTAGACATAGGCGTACGGGCAATTTTTAGCCAGGGGGGCGGTGAGACATTTGCCCAAAAATTTTTTGCAAAATGCCCAAATTTTTACGAAACAGTCAAGAAGAACGAGAGTCATACGATGCACTAACATAGGCTTACAAATGAAGTAAAAAATTCTTACACAAGAATCTATCATATGAGCTCATAAAACACGTTAAAAGAAATAGCTGTCTCTACCATATCGACGGCCGAAGATATCAACGATACGATCCATGTCATTGTTGACTAAAGAGTTGGAATAATATGCCCATTAAATGCTAATAAGTGCAATGACAAGAAATAATTTAGGCCAAGTAAAAAAAAAAAAATGTTTCTCGTCCGGATTTCTGTGAAAAAGAGAGCGGGCGGGCGCATTTTTTTGTTATTTTCTAATTATCATCATTTTTCTTCAAAACTAATTGACCTATTGGCTCGTGATTATTGGGTTTATTACCAGTCACGAGTACAAAACAAAATACCAAGTTGTACTCGGGTAAGGCCTACTCTGGGACCCAAAGTCGCCGTAACTTTGGGCGACTTAAGGCGACTTTAGCTTATTTTGTCCAAAATTACGGGCGATTTGGGGCGACTTTGGGCGATTTTAGGTCCCAGAGTAGGCCTAGGGTAAAATCAGGCCACGACACGTTTGCTTGTACGTACACAAAATGTGGGGTTGGTTTGTTAGTGTGATGATGTTCATATAACAAGCTCCCCCGGAAAATTTTAAATTTTTAGAGCATTAAAAACGCTATTTTAGGGAATTCTGGAGGAAATTTTCTGTCATTACAACACTGAATGGTGTTTTTTATAATAATTCCTTGACATTTTGTGAATTTAACTGGCTTTAACACGCCGACTTCAGGTTAAAATAGAAAATATCTATCTCTTGGAAAAAAAAAAACTTCTTTAGAAACTGGCTTTGCCCAAATTTCTATTGCTGCCCAAAAAATCCGAGTTGCCCAAAATTTGGGGGGGCTGCAGCCCCCCCCTGCCCCCCCGGCCCGTACGCCTATGCACTTAGATGGTTTGTTGTATGTGTTGTGCTACAGATTTATTTTAACAAGGTACATGTGTATAGAATTTTGAATTAATTTACAGATTCGCCAAAACAATATCCTGCAATACAGCACATCACTGAACTCTGCATGAGGCTAGGCTGTCAAGAGGTGTGGGCTGGAATGAACATCCTGCAGTAACTTGTATGAAACACATGATCAGAAAAAGAATTTTATTTCAAATTTACTCTCATTTCACAAACAGTGAATATTGCTCTCTATAAATTGACTTTTAGCAGACCAGTTGTACAGCTTGAAAAATAAAATATTTGGAAGTTATTGTTATTGACTGCTGAAAAACAAAGAGTAAAAGATAAACAAGCTTTAAGGTTCAGATCCTTTAATCCAACATGGCCACCAAATCTATGCAGGATGGCTGGCAATGTATAGAGATTATTTAAAAACGAATTAATAAGGCTGATTGATGATTTTTGTGGAATGTAAAGGGGTAAAGACTTTTTGGTTGCAAGTAAAGATACCAGAAAAGGAAATAAGCAGCAGTTTTCATTTGTTACATGTATCAGGCCTCTAAATTGATAATAAATTATGTTGACTTTACTGTTTCCTGCCAATTTCAATTCTTAGAAGTCACATGTATGAGGCATCTGTTAGTTTCTTTTAATTATTTGCCTTCTGTCACAGTGTCTGCCATTCTTTAACAGAGAAAAATGTATGTCGAATAATACCACTGTCCTGTATAAAATGGCTGAGTTACCTGGTTATTAATTAAAGAACCCTTTAGCAAATGTGAAACAGCTTGGTGAAAAAAAAATTCCCTAGCTTCTTTCCATTACCAGCTTCTCAGCATCTTAAGGTACCTCATATCTTGTTACCACTATACGTGTCTCTCTCAGGGGTTATTTATCACTTACCAGCTAGAATTTTAAACATGACTCAACTATGACGTACGTTTAACAGATTTCATAGACAATTACAAAAATTGTCGTTTGTCAGCAGACATTTAAAATTTATTTTGGCTAATTCTGGGCTATCAGTTTATAATATACTACATTCACGACTTTGCTCATAGAGCCTTTGATTTATTTTTTGCTCCCAGACTACTTCTTGAAGTTATGGTTTGGGCCGACAGAATCCATGGGAGCGCTTAGTGGATTATTTTGCGAAGGGGAGAGAGAGAGAGAGGGGGGGGGGGGGGAGGGTAATAAACAAATGGTTTGTCGTAACGCCGAGAGAAACCCCGAAAATATATGCCAGGTTAGGTGACAACAAAATAGCTGACTGCTTTTTTTGATATTATATTTCTTCAATTACTTTTATCCTATTTCATCGAGTGTGTATGATGTACAATAAACCAGACTACCAACGTAACAATTAACTTTTTTTGTTTTATTTGCAAGCAAAACACAGAATGTTCACATGTCCCAGTCCTCTGAGCCATGACAGCGATCACTAGTAACGCTGTTGTTTAACTTTGTACAATTACAACAAAAATGTTACATATAGTACCTGTGCGTGAGTCAAACATGGCGGCAAGGGAAGAAAATGTTAGTGATGATCAAAACGCTACGCTTAGTCGATTTATTTACAATGACAATGGACACTTTTAAATTTTCCTTATTTTGCATATTTAAGCTTAGATAGTTAACACACCCTTAGCTGACAGTCATCCATGCTTATATTTCACATAGAAACTCCAGTCAACACGTTATTAAGCAAGCGACCTCATTCCAATATGTCAACCGCGTCGTATTAAATAAAAAGCGCATCAAAGCAGTTTGCAATCGTTTCACGGAGCTTTGAAGATGAAGCAATCCATCACGTTTATATACAACTGCTTTGTGTATATATAAAAGTTTTTGTAATATATATATATATTACAAACAAAGCGATATTCTATCAATGTTAATCTTACGCGAACGCATATAAAGAGAATAATAAGAAAAGTAACAACAGCTTTGGAAGAAAACGAAAAAAAGGAAAGAATGATATAAAATGAAGTTTTTGGTCTGCGCAATACTGCAATAAGGTCTTTTTATTACTACTGCTAGCATTAACACCATTGACTTGAGATGTCCTCACTAATGTATTTTTCTATTACAAACGTAACCAAACGTAACACAGCATTGTGAAAGGATCCGAACATCTATGACATATAGCAAAATTTGATATTAAGAACTTAGAGGTACCTTAACATAAATATTTTTTTAGCGAACTAGATTTAGCAATGGTTTATTCAAGATTAAGCAGGCTGTTTCAGGCGTACGGTTAATTGAGGGAAGCGCAAATAACGGTGAGTGAAAAAAGACAAGGGTTAGTTGGGGAGACGGGCCCCTCTCCCTAAGCCCCTTGCCTTTTTGTTCATGCGGCACCCCAACTAACGAAACGCCTGGAAGAAGCTAAGATTGAGCTACTATTACCTATTGTTTGATTTAGCGGATTCTTCGATTGATTTTCGTGATCGTCTATCGTATTATCTAAGCAAATTCTAGCAAGCAGTAAATGCTAAAAACTGTAACTTTAAAATAATCATCTTCGGTTGTTGATGTAAATGGAGCACACTGCAGCCTCAAGACAAGTGGAATGAGCGCTGTCCCTCCAAAGCTGCCAGTTTGAGTTTACTGGCCATGATGTCTTTACTGGAGTAGTCTGGCAGCTTCAAGTAGTTAACACAGGTCATGACGGACGGCAAGTAGCTGTCAGCACACAGAGGAGGCTCAAACGACTTGCGAACTATGGTCAGTGGTGGGTTAAGACTGCGCAGGCCTATCACAAACATAAATCAAACATACTGTTAATCAGGATTCTAAGCGACAACCCAGACACGAGCGTTTGCAGACGATTACGATTGAAACGAATAAATCCCTTTAGATGATGATTCCCCTATCCTGAAAATACGCCCACCTTAAAAGCTTTTTAAACAGACCAGGGCTTATCAGTGGAATTTTACAGTATTGTAAGGATCTTTTACAAGCAACAAACATCAAATTCCTTATCCAGTTGGTCAACACTTTTAAAGAGAAAAACGTAATACAGCTGAAAACGAATTCATTTATTTATCACCTCCTACAGGTAACCTTGGGCTGCCTGTGACAAACTGTAAAAACAGTCTCTGCTCTTCCTGTGTGTAACAGCTGAGAATTTCAAACAGAATCTTCACGGCACGGCTGAAAAGATAACAAGTTAGCAAGGCACTTTGTTAATTTTTCTAGTTTTCAGAGAGCCAATGACAGCTAAGCTGATGTGTGTTACTGTGCCAAGTGTAAGTTAGCAAACGTGTTCATCGTGTGAATTCTCACTAAAATATCAACGCAGTGATAAACAGAATAAAGCAAGGGATCAGGTTGGAAATATGGTTGAAAAGGAATTTATCTAGACGCAAATAGAAATTCAAAACGTGATAGAAGAAGAATCGTCTCACCTATCATGGGTGTAGCCATGGTCAGGTCGACAGCTCTCCACGAGACCTGAAGTAGCGAATGTTTCATTAGAATACAGGCACAGACATTACCCTGTAAAATGCCCCCGTCAAAACTCGATGAAATTCTCAGTTATGAAGCACCAATGCAAGTGCAGTTATTGACGGCACTCAGCAAATATTGGCCAAAAAGTCAACCAAAGCGAGGCAGTAACTAACTACTGCTGATGGTTCAATACGCTAACTTGACACACAGGTACAAGATTTTTTAAATCTGTGACTGTAGAACAACAGCCAATGAAATAAATACGCGTCATTATCGGACGTACTAGTGATACAGTCAACTCTCTCTAAAACGGACACCGTCAGGACCGGCTCCAACTGTCCTTTTAAGAGAGGTTTCCGTCTTATAGGGAGTTTAGTTACAGTAAAATGACTGAAAAACGGCAGGGACGAGGCCAACACCAGGTGTCCGTCATAAATAGGTGTCCGTCTTATAGAGGTGTCCGTTAAGAGAGAGTTGACTGTACTATAAACGGTCGCTTCTGTGTCAAGGGTCCTCTCCTTAACTCACACAAGTCATTGCATGTCACATTAAAAGCAGAGAAACATATCTCCAATTTGTTCATAATATGAACTGTCTGCATAGTCTAGTACAAAACACGAAAGTATTGAGCTCACTACGTACATAGTGATTAGTAATAGTAATTATATAGCTGTCAGTAAATCCTATATTGTCAGCGCAGCTATTTTTCCTTAATTTCTGAGAACTGTCCAATTTGGGATTAAATTTGGATAGTTTCGGATAGGACTTTCAGGTAAAATGCACAAACTGTCCAATTTAAGAAAAATTGGACAGTTTTGTCTCAGCCAATCAAATCGAAGGAAAAGCGACATGTGACGGATATCAGCCAATTAGCATTAAGCATAGCGTCAGCCCGGTAAACTTGTCGCATTGTTAGTCGACAATGGCGGAATTTTTAAGGCAAGTTTGCTACGTTTTTCCATTCCTTTTGAGCTTTCCAGCAATAGTAACAACAAAGAGAAATTTTCTACGTTGTCAGAGGAGGAGCTAGCTACACTAAGAAGCAAAAACTGAGAGCAAAATGCCTCTAATAGTACAAAACTTGGGTGAACGTAAGTGCAGCGAAGGGAAGCAAGAAATCTGTCAGATATTCATCGCCACGAGCTGGATGTAATTCTTTGTCGTTTATGCTGAAATTCGAAAAGAAAACACGGCCATGAAGTATGAACGAAATAGTGGAAAGGAGTATGTTAGATTCAAGAAGTTGTAAAGCTCTTCGGACACTTTAACCCCATTTACACGCGCAAAAAAATCGGCACGGCACGGCAAATTTTTGGCACCGTGACCAAACCATTTCGGCACGGCACTACCCATTTACACGACCAAAACAAGAAGGTTTTCTCCCGCTAGGCACGGTACCAATTTTTATATCGGCACCCCTACTTTCCATCGGTTTTCTTCCCGAGAAATGGCAGGAAAATGTTTTGCTGTGATTGTTCATCGTGCTTTCAGTGCAAAACGCGAATTTTATCGGAAAGGAACGAGTTGTCGACCATTCAACATATCGAAGAGTGTTCAGGGGCAAAACAAATCGACATCTGAAAGGAGTTGACGAAATCAGAAGAAGAAGATTGAAAAATAAATAAATGCAGTGATGGTGGAAGTAGCTTTCACACGGCGATTTTTTTAGAGCGGGAGCTTTCTCTTACCATCTGCCTCGGTGGCATTCTCATCTCATCAGAACTTCTCTTTTTTGTACTCTTTTCGCCGACCACGTGACTAAAAGAAACGAAGTCTCTTGGGGCGAGAATGACGCAGTGGCCGCCATTTTCGTGGAAACAACGCATGCGTCACACTTGTTTTCGGCACGGTGCCTCGATTTACCCGTGCCGAGACTACCTCCTTGAGGTAGTCTCGGCACCCCCAAAAAATTGGGCACTGGTGCCACATTTTTTTTGGGACCGGTACGTTTACACGTCGATAATTAGGAGTGCCGTGCCCAAAAATTGTCAGCACGGTGCCAAACATTTGCCGTGCCGTGCCGATTTTTTTGCGCGTGTAAATGGGGTTTTTGTTTACGACTTTCGTTGATTGATGCAGTGTTTTCACTCACTTTGTAGCAAGCTTCGCAAACTCAGGTGAATAAAATTGCACTGTTTTGTTTAATTTTTATTCGTGAAGACAATGCTTTGAGTGAGTTGCATGTGCTGTGTTATGCCTACTATTGTTGAATGTTTTTCCCGCTCTGGACATATAAAAAAGTTTATTATTTACGCTGGATTGACTGACTAAAAGCTATATAATTAATATGTAACCGGACTACATGCTTGTCCAATTTGGAAATAATTAGATTCATAAAATTCCTCTGACAGCCAAATTGGACTCGGCCGTGCCCTCGGAATTTTTTTCATCAAATTATTTCCAAACTGGACAGCATGTAGTCCAATTACGTATACGAATTGTACGACACGAGGTCCAATTACTAATTAATCGTATCAATAACAAAATTCGAGGTTAAGAAGTCGTCGAGAACCTTTGTTGTGAAAAAAAGTCAATTGGTTGTGCAAAAAGCAGGAAAACAGCAAGAAAGAACCCATTCAAATGCGCGTGATTGACGCGCGAATGGCGTAGGTGTTCAATTACAGGTATCCAATTTGAAGTTGCTCAAATTGGATAACTGTAATTGGACTAATTAATCGTATCAATAACAAAATTCGAGGTTAAGAAGTCGTTGAGAACCTTTGTTGTGAAAAAAAAGTCAATTGGTTGTGCAAAAAGCAGGAAAACAGCAAGAAAGAACCCATTCAAATGCGCGTGATTGACGCGCGAATGGCGTAGGTGTTCAATTACAGGTATCCAATTTGAAGTTGCTCAAATTGGATAACTGTAATTGGACATCCACGTGATCGCGCGCCGATTACGCGACAAATAGGCGCGCGCAGAACCAATCAAAATCGAGAATTTTGTTATAGATACGATTAGGTATGGGTAATCAAATGGTGACGAGTGAAATTAGGAAATAATTTCACGCGCGTTTTGTCAAAATTCTTATAATTTCCCGAGCCTTTAGGCGAGGAAAATTATTAGAATTTTAACAAAATGCAAGTGAAATTATTTTCTAATTTCACGAGTATACCATTTGATAACATTTTAATATCATAGGTGACAAATTACGTTTGCAATCTTAGATGTTTTTGACTGGCACATTGCATCGCGAACTCTAAGCTTTGAAAAGTTGAAAGCATACATTCTGCCTAAGTTCGCAAGGTTTTTAGTCTTTGAATAAAACCTTTCAGAGATTCCTTTTTGCCGTTGACAAAAAGTTTCAAAGATGAATCAACTGTCAATTATTTCTCACATTATGACCATAGTTCGTCTTGAATGAACTGAAAACGGCGCCCGTGTAAAACGCTCAAAAATCCGCTCGATGCCATTTATGTACTTGGCTTAAGTCTTGAAGTCGTTTGACGTTTTGAAATATAAAATATCATCAAAAGTTTTAGTACATGGCCAAGGCTAGCTGGCTAAGATAAAATTCAAGCGAAAATGTACAAATTTTAAGCCTTAAAACATCTTTTATTCCGGACGCCATCTTGCCGCTAACTACGTTGCCATGGCAATTTTATAATTTCACATGTGAAATTATAAATTAACGTTGAAATTTCGCGCCAAAATTAAGGAGTAATTTGTCACCTATGATATTATCATATAATAATTGATAGTTGTATATAAAAAAATCAACCTACATTTGATGTCCCATTTCTCAGCCACATTACCACAAAGGACCAGCTCCATCTGTAAACAACATTAATAACAATCACACACAAACACCGCAAATCATTAACTTATTATCAACTTGAAGTCAATATAGAACAATATAACTTAACGTTAACGTTTCCAGCGTTAGCTCTTTGTGGATGAAAATAAATTGGGTTTATTTAAACGTTAGCTCCGACAAAAGGTTAATACTCGAAACTTCAGCCTTCCAACAAAGTGTTTATTTGCCCGCCGATACAGTACAAAAGTTTGTTCTGATTTAAAGTTAATTCTCCTCAAGAGAGTTATATAAAATAGACTAAGACAGTAAAGAGAACTTTCAAGTGAATGTGGGAATTTAAAGAGTTAATAAAGACACATTACCTCAGTGTAAGAAAAGCTAGTTAGGTTTGATAGAGGCAGCACGGAGTTAAAGCCTTCAAGGAGAGCATCCATTTGACGTCTGACACCGGTAACAAGAGTCCACTGTACAACCAGCTAAAAACAAGTTATATTGTATAAACAGTAAGAGAAACTACGCGACTCATTGGCTTACATCAACCTTTTGCTTTGACACTATACTAAAATTTACAGCAACTCGGCATCAAAATTTAATGTTCTTTTCATGACTTTCAATGACTTTAAAAGTGGAATAAAACTTTTGAGTATTACCGCAAAAACAACAACATTATTTTACTATCAATAAGCAGAAAACAACGGTTAACGCTATACTGACAAGAATGATCAGTAAAATTTAACCAAGCCATCATTACCTTGATGTATTCTTCTAAATCATGAATAGTGACCGTGATGTCCTTTCCGCCGCGCTGAAATAAAGAACAACAACTAAGCTAAAATATTAAATTGCTTTTTTTGGTTTATCTATATGCGTTTAGCGTTTCTGCTATGGTCTAAAATACAATGCTTTTAAATTCTGATTTCAAATTAAGAACCCGAGACATTTATGATAAATTAATTGGTATTGTCTTTTCTGCTACGAAGCAAGCATATCGTTTTTGTCTCTCTCTTAGTAAAAGAGAACTCGCGAGCACATGGTATCATTTGTTTTTCACATTAAGACATGTCACATGGTACTTGTTAGTGGGTGTTTGTACCTTTAGTTCAATATCTGGATGACCAGGCAGTGCAAATGACAGTCCCAGATCCTCGATAGGTGTTCCATCCAGTGTAAGACTTTCCACAGCTAGTTGTCTGCTGTCTGCCGTGTGAGAGGAGTCCTGCTCCAGCTGCCGCTTCCTCTGTACCACCTGCTGCAGCTGAGTCAGTGACTGCGCCAGTACCGGGTCCACAGCAGCTAGATCACCCAGGTCTAATGTTCCTTCTTGATTCAGCAGCCATTTGTACAGTATCTGACAGAACGGGATGTCCAGGACTCTAAAGTCCATTATGGCGCGTGCCAGAAATTTGCCAAGGAACTGAAACTTGGAGCACAGCTTGGTCATGCTCGCCACTTTAGCGTTGCGTGATACTGGGGCTGAGTGAATAATGACCCCACTATTAGTTCAAGGAACAAAAACAAACTAAATAAAACACTGTCCGTGCCTTACATTAATTCGTTGTCCTCCAACGAACAAGGCACAAACGTTGTGGAGTAAATGACTTATGAAGTTCAAACATGCATTCATCATGTTCTAAGCTAGTTGCAAAACAAATGCTATTTCTGAAAACTACAATGCCATATACAAGTTATACGCATTTTGTATTTAAAATCATTTGGGTTACCTGGATAAAGACCAGATGGGGAGTAAACATACGAAACGTCATCTCCAAATCCTGCAAAACAAAGAAATAATCAATAATATTCCTATAAAGAATTACCAACGTTGGTCCAGCTGTTAATTTGTATAAGTTTCGTTCAGTTGTTCATGGATTTATAAACGGGTAGTTAGATTTGCTGTATGTAACGAATAAAAAATGAAAATGCTATAAATTGTGAGCGACTTGGCAGAGGCCCTCACATCAATAACGTGTTCGAGGCGTTCAGTTAGTTCAGAGCACCATGGACGACAACGAGTGAGGATGAATAACAGTTAACCTTACGAAGCCATGAATTTAAATACGCGGTCAGATTGTATGTGAGTTACTAAACCTATGGGGTACGGCCGATAACTCGGACAGCCTATCTTTTGGCTTACGATTATCTCACCTATTATTTTGCGGAAAATTATACATGCCAAAATCAACAGTTCCTTTAGGTGGGAGACTCAGATGATTCAAGTTTGAGCTGTGCTATCGACTAAGCATTGGTGTGATTGATGGACGAAACGTGACAAAAAGCCGAGAACAACAAGTTGTAACTCTACTGCAAGTTGCATAATTCAGACATAATACTATATTGAAACCAATGTAGTGATCTTGGTGATACTTTTACTGAATTGCTATAAAACCATCACTGAAAATCCAAATCCAAATGAACAGTTTGCAAAGAAACATACATATAAAGGTCTGCTAAAAATACCAAGGATGAAAATAGAATTACATAGAATAGATTACAATAAATTTTTATATAACTGCAGTCCTTACCCGTTCTTCCAGGAGGCAGCATGTGTTCTCCTCTCCACATCTCCAGGTCAGCACGTTGAAATTCTTGTGAAATCAGAGCATAAAATTCCAGTGTGGGGCCAAGTCCGGTCCCAACCTAAAAACGACAATTATACCTCAATATTCTTTTTTTAAAAAACAAAAAACAAACAAATGCTCCTCTGTGTAGGCTAGGAATATGCTGCTTAAAAATAATGGAAAAGTTGGATGTTTCAGCATCGAGTGGGAGTGCACTTGTCTGACTTACAATGTAGTCTTCCAACTGCACGCATAACAACTGGTGCAAACTATCTACTGTCAACCATCCGTTTATCAAACCGCCTGAACTGATAAAACATTTACGAGAGTGCAGCAAAGCTTACGTTATCTCTAAATACTTAAGTTTAACTAAACAACCAGTAACTGACCTCGCCCTCGTATTGTATTTCCAGTACAGACTGTGAGCTACCAAGTTCACCGATAAGCTTCTCAGCCTGATCTAACAGTCCCACACGAGAAACAGTGTGCTGCAAGAGTAAAGCCGGTAATCATATCACTCACAACAGATTAAAAACAATTTATATTCATTATCATCCCCCCCCCCCCCCCCCCACCGTTACAAGTGGAGCTCGTGTGGCTACAGCTGTTTGAGGCTCAACATAACGATAGTGGAGAGGACTGGAGAGACAAGAGTTTATTTTCCAATACCTTTCTCTTTGACTGTATTAAGTGAATGAAGAGTCAGCTTTATCAACCTCTGGATCCACAGTTTTCCACTTACACTATTGTAATCATCTACTATTGCTGTAAAACAAACCTTTTTTCTGTCAAATCTCGGTGCTACACGATCCGATGCGTCTGTATTCATAAGCTCTGGTAATGTCTCCTGTGGATAGAAAAATTCCCAATATAAATATAAGCTACATGTAAAGATCCTGAGAACAGGCTGCAAGACAGTAGAATAGATGTATACCTGTAGTTTACTGAGAGCCCTGTCTCTATCCATCGCAGTGCAGTAAAACAACTGTTGTCGACATTCAAAAGGAAACAGGAATGGACTGTAAAGAAACAACATGGAATACGTCAACATCATATACTAGAAATAGCTGACACTAGGTTGCCCCCGAAGTTTCGATGATGTTTATCGGTTTTCTCTGCTGTTCATTCTTTTCTACAATTCAGACATTTTATTAGAAATTAATTTTCTATTTTGGATGATTATTAATTATGATACGGTAAATCATTTAATTACAAGAACGCAACAGCATCTTGACATCATTTTGTCATGTTTTGCGTGGCTCGTTTTCGCGACTTCGTCGCTTTGAATGGGCCGCTTCGCGGGCTCGAATCTAACACGCCTGCCGCGAGTTTTAAATAATCACAATGCATCTCGAGATCTCTTTTGAATTTCTTTTCTTGATACCGCATAAGTTTTCTCCATTCAAGCAAAGTTAATAGAGTAGTTTGTGCCTGGTAAATAACGGTCAGTTAAACAAAGGCTTTCTTATCGTAAATCACGCTTCATGACAACGATCAACTTTTTAAAAGGAAAGGATACCGAAAGAATTTCTCACCTTTGACAATGAAAACGCTTGACTTTCTAAAAGTCGCTCGCTTCTGGTTTCCGGTTTCGCCTGCCGCGAGTCTTAAACAATTATCTCGAGATCTTTTTTTTAAGTTTCTTGTAAATCTCGTCCGGAGATAGACTGATCAAGGCTTTTCTCCGTTCAAGTAGTTTGCGCTTGGTAAATCATGGTTTTGGACTAAGGCTTGCTTATCGTAAATCGCAGACAAATTTGAAGATATGGCTTGATATGTTCGTACGTGTTCCTAGACATTTCTTCTTCGGCCACTCAGATGTAAAAAATGTGGACTTTCTTACTTCTCTGCGAGTTACTTAGTTAATTATCGCGAAGTCTTTTCAACAATTGCATTGCTTTCGGCCTTTAGACATTGTGAAATGAATAGGCCTCGAATAAAACCTCAAATTATCTTTTTCAAAATTCTGCCCAACTGCAATCAACGTTTACAAGCGTCGTTTGTTTGCTTGTTGTCATCCGTGCACGTGCTCATGCTTGGGCTGTCATCATTACCCAATCATCGTTTACTTGCGTCATCATTGACCAATCACTGTATGTCGGCATTTTACAACTCCCGATACCTACTTGCGGGCTTTCAGCTTCGGCATTTTACAACTCCCGAGACTACTTGCGGGCAAAAGTTGATCAAATCGAGATTTTTCCCGTATATACTATATATATACTATATATTCGCGCGGATTACAATGATGCCTCCTCGGGTTTTGGCCTCTGGGCCAAAACCCTGCGGGGGCAATAAAACACAGGCATGAGTGGAAGGGTTATTGAGATTCTCTCTGACAAGGGTGACAATAACAACGACAACAATGTTCAGGCTTTGCTTCCAAATAAAAAACATGGCAAAAAAAAAAAACCATCATGTGTAGCTCCGCCTGAAAAAGCCAGGGTCAGGTGGAGAAAAAACAGTAGAGATATAGAGATGACTGATAAGTAAATTGGCATTATAAACAATCTAGAACATACAGCAGACCAGAAAAACTTCAAAGTCTGTCCACTGTAAAAGTATTTTGACTGATCCCGATCGTTTTGTTTTCCCTCAAAATCGTCTCCGATAGAAACAAATAGAACTAGTTTCCCGATAATAAAAGCTTGCTTACCATTTCCGGGGTAGTTCTTCTACCCATGCAGGGAAATTGCCTGTTATTACTGTGATGGGATCTGATAGGAACAAAAAAGAATAATGTTACATTTACATGTATACAACTGCACCCAAGAGCTTCACATAAGAGTCTGTATCTTATACTGAACGCAAACAAAACAAGAACAATACCTTGCAATTGCCGGGTAATTTTTGCCGCAAGCTTATTGTTTATAAATTCATTAGAAGATAAAAACGCTCTGCGGCTTTGTCCCTGAAAAACAGACAAAAGAAAAATTTATATCAAGATATCGTTTTACTATTTAAAGGACTTGAATCATTTTAAACAATAATGACATTGAGAATACTCAAAAGTTACTTTTCCCAGAGACCACAACATTCAAAACGTTGGGCTAACTGAAATAGGCATTTGGAAATGTAACGAAACACTCTCGAGTGATTAATGTATTGCCTCAATCGAAACTAAGCTAAGGAGTACACGAGGAATAAGTAAGTTATCCAATCAGATATCAAAACCATCGTCACCATCACGAGTTTGAGATTGTGAGGCAGATCAGCCTCAAGGTCAGATTTTACAGCACATTAGAACTTTCTGTTCTATTTGGCAACACCATTTGACCTTACAGACAGTAGAGAAGCCTATCATATAAACTTGAGGAACATTTCCACAAAACAAAGTCACGCTCACCTCATAAAGTGTTGTCCAGTGGAGGTTAAGAGCATGCAAAGCTTTCATAAGACTAATCACTTCAATACTTGGATCACTGGTGGCTAAAAATAGAACAAAATGGCAGTAGTAAGTAACATGTTACAGGTAGTATTTGTATACCTATAATAATAATAAAGTATTTTTCGTTGGTCTCACGACGTAGTCACTTGTGATGTAGACTGCACACTTTATGTTTTTGATCAAACTTACTAAAGCTCTGAGGTTCACAATCCAAAAGGAGCTGACTTATGGACACTTCTGAATCTGAAAGAGAAAGAGATCAATGTGAGTGGGTACATCTATTTACCATTTCTATTAATTTTTAAAGCACTATGAAAGCTAGAGGCAGGGGGGATGCAGCAGGTGTCATTTTTTTGGTGTATTTTACAGTGATTGTCTAGAAATGGTACTTATTCCCAAACGTTATCAAAATGCTTACCATCTTCCTTCCATGTCTTCCTGGAGGCTTTTGAAGCAGCACTTGTGGTACCACACCTGGGTTTACTGCTATTAACACTTTGCTGTTCCTTTTGGTTTTGACTCAGAGGCCGAAACCTAAAACATTACCATGGCAACTGTTATGAAAACAACAACGGAAACACAAATAGCAGCAAAAACTACATACAACCTCAGCAACAACAACAACAACCACATCAACAACAATCACAACAATAATCACAACCTCAGCAACAAACACTAGGTTGTTAAACAAGGCAGATTTAGTGTGTGATAACTTTGTGGTTATACTGCCGATAACACTTTACTCAAAGACAAAATCAGCAAGTGTCCCACAAGAGGTAACGTCTATTTGATGTGAATGAATAACAAATGAAAATGGGTGTTAGAAATATATGGGAATTTGCAATAGCATTTTCACAGAGTGGCTCTTCATCCATGGCTCCTGATCATATTGCAATTTAGAAGTGTTGGGTTTTTGTGGAGGAAGGAAAGACAAATATATTCTAGACTTTTATTTAGGAAAGCGTTGGACGATTTTTACTTGTAACATTTTTACGGTTTTTAACTTTTAAGGTTTTTAACTTAGTGCATGATCCGCTTTTTATACAATTTTCATTATATATTATATATTTAGTAATTTTAGTAATTTTAAATTTTTAATTAGCAGGACCCCGTTGCTAACAGTACACATGTACTGAAGGGTTATCCTGGATAAACATTTGATTATTATTATTATTATTATTATTATTATTATTATTACATGTAGGTAGAGAGAGTAGCTTGTGTAGCAATTGTCTTACCATATTGTATGTGTTGAGACCCAGATACTAGGTCTGCCAAGGATGCCCCCATGATCATCATCAAAGTCTTTGTCGTCGTCACACTACATGAAAAACATGTAAAGATACATTTGCAATACAGTATTAGTCCGGCGGCTTAGCTCGAAATTTAAGTTGAATTGTGCACTTTTTGATACAAGCATGAAACTTGGCACAATGAAAGTGGTCACCAACAGAAGTTTTTTCAGATATAGTGCCAAGTCCAAAAACCACCGGTTACCATGGAAACAGTAATTTAATAAAATCAATGAAATTTCGTGAAATATTTGTTGTCTATCAACTTTATTGATCTCAAAATTAACAAAAATAATTTTAAAAAAAGAAAAGGACCAAAAAGGAATTGCGCGAGCGGGAAAATAATGTTACCCATGCGAGGCGCAACCCTAAAAACTAGTAAGAATGGCGATAAAAATCTTAAATGTTTTAAAACTAGTAATACGTGACTCGCAGGGCCTCGCGAAGCTCCGGGTTGGGGAGGGGTGTTATAAATAAGGAGTGATATCCGGTATTAACTGTTGATTTGTTATTGTTGCCGAGTAACGGGCATGCCCGCGACACCCTCGTTCCCAGGTCACCCGGGGGGGGGGCGAGGCAACATCGACAATATGGATAGTGTATTTGGACATTTATTTGAGGGCATTAAAAAAAAAAGAAGAACGAACGGCAGGAGGATTCGAACCCTCCGCCCGCGGGCCCCTGATGGCCCCTGAATATAGGCGTTGAGGGAGTATTATGTGGAAATCAGTGTTATTTTAATCCGAAAAGAAAAACGGTAAAAATGAAAGGCTCAGGATTCGAACCCACAAAAGAAAAGAAAAAAAGAAAAAAAAAAAAAAAACCTAGCCGGATTCGAACCCCCGGCCTCAGTCCCGAAGATCTGATTTCAAGTTCGACGCCTTACCATTGGGCCACCAGGCGCGGCCGGTGACGCATCCGCCACACACCAAGCTCACAAATAAATAAATATATATGTATGAATACGGCCACCTCGCCACAGGGAGACCGCCACTAACCAACCGCCACCAAGCAAGACGCCCGCCCCAAAGAGACTAAGAAATAAATAAGTGAAGTCGAAGTGAACTAGCTGTGGATAAATAAAGAGGTCACGAGGAGAAGACCAGCGAACGCAAAGTCGAGGGCGAGCACCCGCGGGTCGATGTTGCTCCTAGGCCCCACCAAGTAAGCCAAACCAAAATCTTTATAACAATGAGGCGCAAAGTGAGCCAGGAGAAAGGCAGGTGAGTATCTCTGCGGGCAATACGAATAGAGGAGAGAGAGTGGGAAAGATGAGAGTCAGGCCCGTGAAGAGCAGGCACTGCGAGCACTCTAATAGCGAGCGAGACAAAATGCACGGAAGAAGTGAAGCGTAGCGAGGTGAGAGGAGTTGGTGGCGGGGTGGGGGAGGGGGTGGGGAGTGGGAGTGTGGAGAGACGCAGCCGTGAGTTGAGGGCGCTGGCCGGGGAGGAAAGTTAGACTAGAGCGGTGGGGAGGGGGGGCAAGGAGGAGAGAAGTGGGGATGGAGGAAAGGAGGGGGAGGGGGGAGCGAAGAGCAGGGGGAGAGAAGGAGAAGGTCAGGAGTGGGTGCCTTGGACTCTTTTAGGACGTTAGCACTAGCGGAGCAGGAAGGAGGGATGGACACAGCTGTTGCGAAGGTTCACCGATCGCTAGAACGGCCGCGCGACGCTGGACGCAGCGACAGACGAGGGAGCGGAGGGCGAGGAAGGAAAAAAGAGGGGTGGGGAGGGGCGGGGGGCAAGACGGGTGGCCAGGAGGCGGGATGGGGCGGGCCACGGGGGGGAAAAAGCAGCGAGATGAGTTTGACCGGAAGCCGAGTTGGGAGGAGGTTCCCGTTCGAAATCTTGTTTGTTTACGGCTCCTTGAAATTCTTGGATGCAGTTAAATTCGTATTTTATCCGAAAGCCCCAACCAAAAGAGCTAATTTTTTGCATGTGAAACGTAAAATAATTCAGCTTTCTGCTTAAGTTAACTTTTCGTTGATTCTTTGTATTTTTTTTGGTCTTAATTTACTTCAGAATTTTTCCGTGCGACTTTTGCGTATTTGCCAGTTCTCGGCCACCCTGCTCGCTATCACAGCTTAGCGCTTTGGTTTTTAATATAATTTCATCTACTGCAGCCAGAATAAAAGAAAGAAATGTTTTAAAAATAAAGTTCAATTAAATCTCTAAGTTTTGAGCTGACTCTTGTCTTGTTTATTATTTCCACAACACCTAACTCTTTCACGACCTTTCCATTGCAAAGTAAACCATCTAAATGCATTGGTCACACAACACAATTCTGCGGTTTTGCAAGAACCTGCAAATAGGCAAGCAACTAGGCACGTTAAAAACCTTCCTTTCTAAAGTAAAACAAAGCCTCATAAAAATAGTTTGGGATCGATATAACATAAATAAGTTTACAGAGTGATTTTATGACTGTGAAAATTAATTGAGCCTTTTTATACGGAAATTACGCATAAGCTTTTTGGTGGCCGAGAACTGGGCCCACAAAAGGAGATTTTATTTTTATTATTGTTCGGGATAATTAATTATTAACCGGTCGATAGCTTAACACCAAAAAGCTGAATAATGTGGAAAGCTCTGGGAGAAATTTCAAGTTTCTTTGGTTATTCTGAGGAAAGAAATACTAGTTTACGTCTAAAGTGGCCGAGAACTGGGCCCCATACTGTACAACTCCAGAAAACTAAAAGGAAAACAGAGCTGACAGACTTGATGATTAGCGTTCTGTCTTTTTTTCAAGATGATTTTTTGCTTCACGGTTTAACTTAAATTTCAGACATTTCAGATTAACAACGAAGAGTAACACTCATCTTTTGTGACTGAAATCCTAATCATAATAAAATTAAAATAAATTACGGTATTACGAGAGGAAGTCACATCATGCCCTAGCTGCTTTTCATCAGAGTGAAGCAAGAACTAACAACACACTTAAACCACATATGACAACTGGTCGGGAATTGAACACGGGCAACAATGGTGGGAAGTGAGAACTTTTACAACTGCACCATCCCTGCTCCCCAGCGATAGAAAAATGAGAGAAAATAACTGAGCACACAAGAAATTTGCAATTTATTTTTAAAAGTAAACTTCTGTATGAGTACTTGTTTGTAGTAATGTACCTGAGCAAACTGCTTGATAGCTTGATAGACTGTCATGTTGTAAGGAAGTATATGATCTCCTAATAAAATCTCCAATTGATGCCTACATCAAAACACACACATCTTGTTACATATGACAATCAGCTCACTTTTGTACTGCTACAGTTTAGTGAGTTACAAAATTACAACTTGAGAAAGTTAGTTACAAAACAACAGCACCACAGTGTTGACTTAATTCAGTATTACAGTGCAGCATGTCACACCATTGCCAGTTGACAAAGATTGTGAATTACTTTTGACAACTTTGTGATGGCTTTTGTTTCAACTGGCCAATCAAAATGCAGGAAGAGAGGGAGGCGGAGCTGATAGCTGTTGGAGAACAAACATGAAACTTGACAACTCTGCCTCTTACAATTCAAGTGGCAACGTTACAAAACAGCACTGTTCCTATCACTAACCTAAGCGTGAATTTAACTAAGGTCTAATCATAGCTTTATCTAGGCCTAATTTCATCTAATAATAGAACCTAGTCCAAGCCTAAACTAGATTTTGAAAAGCTTGGTTACCAACGATGGCATTGACCATTTAAATGGCATGGAGCATTTTTGAAAGGAAAAGCTGCTACAGCGCACAGGCCTGTAATATGAATGTGTCATAAAAGAAATATTATCAGCAAACCTTGAGTTATTTTGTCCTTGTAGTTCAGCTGCCTGTTGGGACAAGACAAAATTTGTTGATAGTTAAACATGAACAGCAGTACCACAGAGATATGATTTTTGTACTTAGGTAGTATTTCCACCAATGCGTCAGTAGTGTGTCGGCCGAGGCTTTGGTCAACGTGTTGTCAATGTGTCGGCAGGATCTTGGACTTGTTCCCTTTACCCAGATACATGTACATGTAACATATTTATTTTTTGAAAAAAAGAATCAACTACAATAAAAATGAGAACAGTTAACCATGCTTACCAAAGACTCATCAATGTCATCATCTGACCTGAAAGTAAGCACATGGTCAGTGTCTCACTCAATTACTCACATTTACTTTTTCATTATGGCACAAATACATCAAATGAGCCTAAGGTCGCGGGGGACACCTACAGCATGAATAAATTCATGAAGCAAAATTTTGCTTGACCTGCATCTTTTAAAACGCTTATTTCTCGGCCGTTATGGGTGCGATCAAGCTCAAATTTTACAGAGACATAAAGAAATGATAAAAGATTGTGTATGTCATCTTTTATATATTGGTAGATTGTACTTAACGGCGTGATGTAATAGCCACGTAAGTGCCAAATTGGGAAGAACATGATTTTGTGGCAGAGTTTGCGGAACGAGTAGGAGACAGCACACTGTGATCTTGTCAAAAACTAATCAGTCTTGAAATATCTCTAGAGTGTCATAACAGAAGCAGATTTTTTAATTTAAAATTTGCCAGCAAGTTATGGCGGTTTAAATGCGCAAATTTTAATTTAATGCCTTCTACCTCTTTCTAAAAGCCCTCTTTTAAAATTCCGCCTCTGTTATAACACACTACAATATCCATAGTTTACCTATCTGCAGTGGCAAGACATGAAGGTCTGTATCCGCGCTGTATTCTCTGCCACAAAATTGTCGGAAAAATCCAAACTTTGAGATTTCCGAAGGTGTCCCGACCAAAACATGATCAAAGGAGAGATGTAATTATGGTAATTATATTCCACGCTTATATGGTGAGAACAATGCGTTTTTATGAAGGACACGGTTGTTTATGCCGAATATTATTGTGATTACTCTGAGTTGCAGAAACATTCAAATTTGAATAAAAATTAGCTCATAGACTTCCTGCAATCTATATAAACGTATAACGCCAAGTGTTGTTTTAAATTGGTCAAAATATCAAAGAAACAGGAATTTTTAAAAAAAAAAAAAAAAAAATCACGCGCATGCACTCATATTTTTATCCAGTCATGAATATCTCGTAAATTTGTCGATGTCAGTCGTTGCACTTCGTGATACGCTTTAAATAAATGCATAATGATGAGCCTAAGGTGTCCCCCGCAACCTTAAATCTAAAAAGAAATTCCAAAACTATAGTCTAAGATCTGAAGTGTTTCTTCCCTGCTGATTTGTGCTGTTACTCTCATGTGCTCCTAATTGAAATTACCATAATTATTTCAATCATGTTACACAAAAGAAGCCCTCCGGCCCAGGGGGGGGGACTACTCCAGTCTGCTACCATTCAAGTTCAATTGCTTACCCATCATCTTCACTTCCATCATCATCTGGATTCTGTCAGAGAAAAAAACAACATCAAGAAACTGGTTGAAGAAACGTGTACAGAGCAGCTTATTTGGATTTTGGACTAGCTATGGTTCTAGTAGCAAAGGGATACATTCACACTAACCTCTCGCCTCTTTCCATAGCCTCGAACAACTAAATACCTTTCAATGGCCTACGAGTAAGGATAGGTGATCCAGGATTAGATAAGAATCTATGAAATACATTATAAGCACATAAGCACATAATAGGGTAAGTGAGGCTTAGTTTGCTCTTACCTGAACAAGTGCTAGAGGATCAATTTTAACTGGACCACGTTTCCACTGCCGCAAGCCCTCACAATCAGGGTGTCTTTGAAGAAGGCACTAATTAGCAATTTCAATAAATTAGTATGGCTTTCCATCCAGCTACAATAACATCTTTTGTTGCTACATAACAAATCACTTTCATTGTTCTTGTATACTTCTGTTTATGTCAAGGTAGTAATGTTGGTATGGTAGTATGTTATAATTAACCTTGAAAGAACCAATTCAAGATTTTCAGGCAAAAAAATAAGGTAGTGTTTTTGGCTTTCTATAGGGTTAATTAACCAAGAAGAAATAATACTGAAGTCACCAGGAAGGCAGTAATGAGAATGAGTTTATGACTAAAAAGTGAATTTATGAACAAACCTTGATTTGGTGAGAACTGAAGAATCTGAGAGCTTGTGATCCCCTGAAAAGAAACAATCATGAAAGTGAGATGGGAGCTGGTTCATTTTTTGACATTACAGTGGAACCCGGTTAATACGGCCACCAACGGGCCATGGAAATTTGGCCGTATTAACGGGTAGGGTCAAATTTCATGGCTAGTCTACTTCAAGTGACGTCTTGACAGATACATTGTACTTCTAAACAACTGTTCTTTAATAAACATCACGACTGCAAATTTTTAAGGGGGTAAAATTATAAAGGTTGTACAGGTTGGGTTTTCCGAATGTGACCGTTGGCCATATTAACAAGGTTTTATTATAAGAAAATGTAAGGGCATTTTGCCGGGACAAACAAAAGTGGCCGTAATAACGAGGTGGCCGTATTAACGAAGTGGCCATAAGGCGGGGTTCCACTGTATTATTGTTGGATAGAAAATTGACATGTACCTTGCCGCAACAGCTCCTCCTGGTGTGTCGTGAACTTTGACTGGAAGCTGGTGAAATAAAATTAATACACAATAATTATTAATTTTAGTGTTTAATTTTTAAATACTAAAATTGTCCAGAAGGATGTTCCAAATCAGGTGCTGAACAGACTTTGCTGTGAAATTGTGTTAATATACTGGTATCACTTTCCAACCAGCACCATTTCAATGGATGCAGAATAGTTCTTAAGGTACAAGTATTAGCTATCTATTCACCTGTTCTAGCTGGTTAATGCACAAATGTAGTTTCTGTATCAGCGCAGCCATGGAAGCTATGTTGGGTTCACTCTGCAAAATAAAGAACCAAATCAGCTGTCTTATTTCACACAGTGATTTTCCAGTCTCCTATTTCAATAATAAAGATGATAATTAGACAGGAAGGCTCCCTTTACATACTGCAAGTGGTTTTTAGGGATGAAATGTCCATAAAGCTGGTATTTCTAGGCATTACCCAGTATTTACCTTTAAAGCAACTCAATCTTATGATCAAGTATACTGTTTGGTTGTAAGATGGTTCAAACCAATAATTTCAATCATGCTCAGCTAAAATCCAGCCAGCAAAATATACAGCTTCTTGCAGAAATCACAAAAGACAGTAGTTATAATTAACAGTGTTAAAGAACAGTTCTGTACTTGGGGCGAAAAATGTTCAGTCTATACCGGTATTTGGTTCTGGAATAGCTCAACATTTTACAATTATTATAGAAGAAAAAAATACCTACCGTAATTTTCAAATCTTCAGTTGAACTTGTCTCCTGCGGTAGAGAAAAAAAAAATGATAAAGTTTACTGGTGTGGTAAAAAAATGACAAATGCTAGTTTTAACATTATACTAACCGGCAATCCCATAAAAACATGGAAAAATATTCTAAGTCTTTTTTCCTGAGAAAGAGCATCACTGCCTTCTGTAGAGGTTAGATATCTGAAAAAGAGGAGAAAACTATTGGTTGACCTAAGACCTACAATAACTATGACAAAACTAGCCCTGTTTTAACTTAACCTTTAGAAAATAGATTTTCAGATCTACTTAATCTAAGCAAACAACATACCTAAGGAGATTTGGTACCAGTCCACTGTGAAGGATCTCAAATGCACATGCACTGTTGTCTTCATTAGTCAGGACACCGGAAACTTCCTGGTCACATGATAAACAAACAAACAAGGGTCAACAGTGTTCTCCCTTATGATTAGAAATAGAGGATATTACATGGTTGGCGGAGATATGATTTATCTTCGATGTTCAAATCGATATCTCACGAGTGAGCGCAGCGAAGAGTGGGATCGATGAACACGAGAAGATAATTTCTATCTCCAAGCAACCATGTAATATTCTGTTTATTATATAAACCTACTAATTACGATTTTTTGACGATTTTCCGAAGATCGTCGACCATTTTCCGAATATTCCGAAGATGTGCAAAATGTTGTCCGAAGGTCGTAATCCGACATCCGAAGATACCGAAGATGCCGAGGAAGATCCGAAGATGTTCGATCATGATTCTTTGCCACAGCGACAGGGCAAACTTGCCAGAATTTCACGAACACATGTGAAAATAATTTTTTTCACGTGTGAAGATATGATTTTTCGTGCCAAAGATTTCCTGGTATTTCACTGATGTTTATATAATAATGTAAAATAATTACCCAGATATGTGCAAGTATTCAACTTCTCAAACAAATAAACCAAAGTGAAAATTGAACCACAACACTTATCAACTTAGGTAGTAGTTAAGACGAAATCCACCAGGAAGTTGAGTAATATTTATTTAAATTGGACAAAAATCGACTACCAAAACAATTTAAATCCTATTGCATTTATTTCCTACCCTTTATTAAAGGTAAATATGTAAGTAATTATCCGTGATAACACCAACAATAATTCCTTATCAGAGTATGAGAAAATGAATTTCAAAGTTCACAAATTATAGGCAAAATCTCATGTGTAGCTATTTTGTAAGTCGTCTTTAAGCGATTCAGTGGAACTTCGAAATTGGTTTTCAATGTTTGGTGATGTTAGAAAAGATTTATTTTGATAAGATATTTGAAGCAGTAACACAAAAGTTTTCAATCAGGTGTAAATGATTTTGGTACAACAATTTCTTATCAGAGTCTTAGAAAATGAAATTCAAAGTTCACAAGCTATAGGCAAAAGCTCACGTCTTTTAAGCGATTCAGTGGAATTCAGTGGAACTTCGAAATTGGTTTTCGATGTTTGGTGTTGTTAGAAAAGATTTCTTTTGATAAGATATTTGAAGCAGTATCACAAAAGCTTGCAATGAAGTGTAAATAATGTTGGTACATAATTTTGTCCAATAACTACTCGAAGTCCTGGCGGATTCCATCTTAATTTCTCAAACAAAAATACAACATTATTATTTACCTTGAGTGCTGATAGAAAATTTTGTTTCTGCAAAAGGAAGAAACAAACAAGAATTATTTAAAGTAAAGAATCACATTTTTTGTGGTAATAAATCTGGAACAAAGGAAATGGACAGTCATTAAACTAGTTGACCTGAAATTTCCTTTGAACTAAAACATATCTTTCACAATTATCATTAGATTTCCAACCATTTGATGGAAAATGCTTAAATTACTGGCTTCGTGACTTTTTTGCTCAGCTTTAAAAAGGGCATTTCTATAAGGCATATGCAAAAAATGGATGCAAAATTGCAAAGATATGTATCAGCAGTGCCTGTACTGTACACAGTAATCATGAAGCTCAGCCATTCAAATGAAACAAGTTACACACACTTACATCTAAAGTCAATTCTTCTGAAGCACTCTTTAACTGTCGCAGCACACTGAGTGCAGGGTGAGAATCTCCCTTTTGTTGATCAAAGTACTCAGCACAAAACTTTGATGCTGCAAGACAAAGCAATTTAGACTGAATTATTGCACACACATAATTATTTTCCTATGCATCATTGATGCTTGCAAACCAATTAATATGTTTTACCTTGGTCTTTGATCCAGTTCAAAATCTTTTCTCGGTTTTCTGAAATGCTGTTCCCAGCTGATGTCTCCATCTAAAAAATACACAATTACAATCATATATTACACAACATTACATTATTTTTAATATGTGCAAAGTTATTTTCCTAACAAATTCTCATCTGACAGGTGCTTAAAATTTCACATACAATGAACACTGCACCTTCGCTGGTCTCTCTGCGAGTAATGTGGATTTTGAATTCAATCTTGTTGATGACTGAGATGCCAGAAAAGCAACTCTGCTTTCATGGAGCATTGTCTTTGAAGACGGTCCGCCAATCTGCTGCCGATTAACTTCTACATGTGCTTCAGACGTGCCAGGAAAGCTTGTGGCCTTGCCTCTGCCAGGTCTTTTGGAATAACGCTTCCTCCGCAAGACATCTCCTAACCTCCTGCAATGCAGAAGTAGCAGATGTTAAAAATATCAAGACATTTCAGAAACACTTTTCAAGGATACACTGAAACATTTCTGCAGTTAAACACAATATCAATCATTAAAATTCATATGGAAATGTCAGTTACAAGCACTTGCAAGCACACTGAATGCTGTCATGACTTTGGTTCGGTATATTGTTTGGCATACACATCAGTGATGTTTTACTGAGGAAAATTTGCCAATAAGCCTACAGGATGATAGTTGAAAAGATGCGAAAAAGTCAAAGTGTGGTAGTTGAGGCCTTGGGAGAAAGATCTATACCTGGCACGTTTCTGGATAGACTTGAAGGGGTTGTGATTTTGGTTGTGCACAACGACCACAACCGGCATATTTTACGGCACAAGTTTTTCTGTGACGCCACATACTGAGCTGCAGAGATTTACTTACTCTGGAAACACTTATGAAACACTTAAAACCATGACAAAAACCCCCAGCTACCTCTAAAAGAAGTGAATTAAACACAGCACAACGCCCACAACAGCCACAACCAGCACAACCTCCACAACCAACACAACGCCCACAACCAGCACAACCTCCACAACCAACACAACGCCCACAACTAACACAACCAACACAACCAACACAACCTCCACAACCAACACAACCACCACAACCAACACAACCACCACAACCAGCACAGCCTCCACAACCAACACAACCTCCACAACCAGCACAACCTCCACAACCAGCACAACGCCCACAACCACCACAACCAACACAACCTTCACAACCAGCACAACCTCAACAACCAACACAACGACCACAACCAACACAACGCCCACAACCTCCACAACCAACACAACCTCCACAACCATCACAACGCCCACAACCAGCACAACCAACACAGCCTCCACAACCAACACAACCTCCACAACCAGCACAACCCCCACAACCAACACAACCTCCACAACCAACTTAACACCCACAACCAACACAACCAACACAACCCCCACAACCAACACAACCTCCACAACCAACACAACCTCCACAACCAACGTTAAGGCACAACCAACACAACCTCCACAACCAACACAACCTCCACAACCAACAACCAACAACGCCCACAACCAACACAACAGCCACAACCAACACAACCTCCACAATCAACACAACCCCCACAACAGCCACAACCGTACAACTCGGTCCAGGTAGATTTGGCAGAGTTTTGTCTTTTTGTGTTCTTTTGTACAGTATTTTAGTTTAACTTCCTCGGTTAGATTTTACAAGTGATTGGTTATACTGTACTATGGAAATAATGGTTTTAGAGTTGATATTAAGTTAGATAAACAAGGTAGCATACAGCTGTAGTAGCAGAAGATGTATACTTAGCAGCAGAGCAGAGTTTACAAATAACATTACCTGTAGTCGTCTTTTAAAGATTCAAGGATCTTTGAGTCTTTGAAGTGTAATCAGTCGTTTTCTCATAGCTTTCTCTGTTGGATAACTTCGTCAGAAAAAATGTAACTAGAGGCTACGTGTATAGCTACGTGGGCAAAGGTGTAAAAAAATGTAACCGAGGTATCTGTTTTAAAGATTCGATGATCTTTGATCTGTAATCAGTCGGTAATAAAGTTGCGATTAACAAAAATGGTGCCTACATTAGTACTACATTAATTGCGCTTTGGGATTTTATTATGGCAGACCTTTTGGCATATGACAATGCTATCAGGTAATAAAATACCACACCGAAGGAAAAACATAAAAAAGCTCGCTAAAAAAAGATCGCAGAAACAGAGCCTGCTGTCGTCACATCGCAAACAAACCCACTTTCACACTTAAGTAACACTTTATACAGACAAAAACGACTGTATGTAGTCTACTAAAAATACTGTGCATAAGAACACAAAAAGACAAAACTCGGCCAAATCTACCTGGACCGATTTTTTTCTGGTAGTGGGCGTTGTGTTGGTTGTGGCTGTTGTGGGCGTTGTGGAGGTTGTGTTGGTTGTGGAGGTTGTGCTGGTTGTGTTGGTTGTGGAGGTTGTGGGCGTTGTGTTGGTTGTTGAGGTTGTGCTGGTTGTGGAGGTTGTGTTGGTTGTGTTGGTTGTGGAGGTTGTGTTGGTTGTGGAGGTTGTGCTGGTTGTGTTGGTTGTGGAGGTTGTGGGCGTTGTGTTGGTTGTTGAGGTTGTGCTGGTTGTGGAGGTTGTGTTGGTTGTGGAGGTTGTGTTGGTTGTGTTGGTTGTGGAGGTTGTGCTGGTTGTGTTGGTTGTGGAGGTTGTAGGCGTTGTGTTGGTTGTTGAGGTTGTGCTGGTTGTTGAGGTTGTGCTGGTTGTTGAGGTTGTGCTGGTTGTGGGCGTTGTGTTGGTTGTGGGCGTTGTGTTGGTTGTTGAGGTTGTGTTGGTTGTTGAGGTTGTGCTGGTTGTGGAGGTTGTGTTGGTTGTGGGGGTTGTGCTGGTTGTGGAGGTTGTGCTGGTTGTGGAGGTTGTGTTGGTTGTGCTGGTTGTGCTGGTTGTGGAGGTTGTGCTGGTTGTGGAGGTTGTGCTGGTTGTGGAGGTTGTGTTGGTTGTGCTGGTTGTGCTGGTTGTGGAGGTTGTGCTGGTTGTGGAGGTTGTGTTGGTTGTGCTGGTTGTGCTGGTTGTGGAGGTTGTGCTGGTTGTGGAGGTTGTGTTGGTTGTGGAGGTTGTGTTGGTTGTTGGTTGTGTTGGTTGTGGGCGTTGTGGAGGTTGTGCTGGTTGTGGGCGTTGTGTTGGTTGTGGAGGTTGTGCTGGTTGTGGAGGTTGTGTTGGTTGTGGGCGTTGTGTTGGTTGTGGAGGTTGTGTTGGTTGTGGGCGTTGTGTTGGTTGTGAGAGTTGTGCTGTGTTTAATTCCATTCTTTTTTAGGTAGCTTGGGGGTGTTGTCAGGGTTTTAAATACATGTGTTTTATAAGAATCAGTGAGTCTAAGCATTGGAGTGTTTGCAGAGTGAGTAAATTTCTGCAGGGCGTCACAGAAAAATTTGTGCCATAAAATATGCCAGTTGTGGTCGTTGTGCACAACCAAAATCACAACCCCTCCAAGTCTATCCAGAAGCGTGCCACATTTGGAAAGATCAGCCCTAAATATAAAACCCAGCTTGCCACAGACACTGGTTAATAAGAAGAAAATTCCATCATGGAATGCTGATGATAGCAACTAATAGAGTTACAATTCACCGTATGAAGAAAGATGATGACTACTACATTCACCCACAATTTTCAACACACTAAAACCTTAAAAAAAACTATGAATTCAACACACATTACATCGACCATCTTTTCCATCAAGGTGGATTAAAGGTAAAAGGTAAAGTCTGTGTCCGAGTCAAGTGGCCCATACAGCCAAAGCTTATCTCGGTTTCCGTAGCATTAAGCGACTAGGAATGTTGCTCCCCCCCCCCCCTGGATGGGATGCTAGTCCATCGCAGGGTTACCCCCAAGCAGTAAATTCACCGGTACCCATTTATACACCTGGGTGGAGAGGGGCACTGTGAGAGTAAAGTGTCTTGCCCCAGAACACAACACGGCACCCCGGCCAGGGCTGAAACCTGGGCCGTTCGACTCATAGTCAAGCACACCTAGGCCACCGTGCCTCCTTGGATGAACCAAACAATCAAAGTGATTTATTACCAGTCCAAGATTTTTATGGCATTGGAGTTGGTAAGTCATGTAATAAATCTGTTATTAACCAAGGTTGCTTGGGACCATACTGGGAGAATATCAGCCCTCTCTTTTCTGTACAGACTATCCATGCTGTTAGCATCGAGGGCTGATATCTTGCTTAGTAGGGCCCATGTGCTTGGTTAACAAGATACATGTACATGCCAAAACAGAGATGTTATCCCAAACCTGGTCACTGGTAATGCTGATGCATTTTCAGTAGCTCTCTGTCCTGGGCTTTCATTTTCACTGCTGTTTGCCAAACACTCTGTTGAACAGTTCTTTTCTGATACATTTGCTTTACTTGCCAGCAAGCCATTGGCCAAGTCTCTAACTCTATGCATCACTCCTTCTCTTCTGAATGACACATGGAAAACATCAGGTAATTTCTGCATGACAATTTCTGCCATTTGAAGAGCATTAGTAATGACTCTCAAGTCTGTTGACTGAAGCATTCCACCTATCAAACTTGAGATTGGATGTCTTTTGAGCACCACACCTAAAAGTTCAGGAGGAGCATGATACAGCACCCTCAGAATAGCGTTCACACATTTGTGTCGGATGGCAGGTCCAACTGAAGAGCTGAATATCTTGTACAAAGCAGAAAACATTCCACAAGTATAAGATGAAGCTAATTCAGCTTCCTCGCATAAAATCACTAAGCGTTCATCATTCCTTGTGACTTTTGCTTCATCTGTCTTGGACGAGGCCGTAGATGTCTCTGTACCACCTGGACATCGCTGTATCTGCCTTGATGTTCCAGTATCTTCATTTGTCTACAGAGAAAAGTTTACAAGCTTTAGTTCACAAGCAACAGGATTGCTAAACAAGTTAGAGAACAGCACATATTGGTCAAAACGCAATGAAAAATTTATTATCAAATCTAGATTATTTTTTGAGACAAGAACATACACTATTGCAGTACTTAGGAAGCCCCGAAGCACCTCATTGTTGTCAACACATTTGGCAACCCCACACTTTGTTCCTGTTACATTAGGTGCAGCAATATGTTGTTATAATGGACAAGACAAAAATTAACGAAACAATAAATGAGAGGACAGGTTTTGCTGGAAAGAGTAATCTGTCTCAGTAAATCTGTCTTCGCCATCCTTGTTCCTTTATGGTGAATGAATCACCATCTCTTCATTGCTCACTTGGTTTGTCTGGCAAGTGCTTAGTGTTTTGAGGTTTTCTTCGGCCTTAATTCAAGTTTATAGCATACAAGCCTCGTGGCACATCTGGCTGTAGCTTAATCCCGGTTTCCATAGCATGAACGACTACAATCATGTAGGAGTCTTTCTACTCCCACCTGGATGGGATGTTAGTTCATTGCAGGGTTACCCCCCCCCCATGTTAAAGTCCAGGGCTGGTACCCATTAATAAATTATTTTATACACCTAGGTGGAGAGAGGCACTGCGAGAGTATCTTGGCCAGTCCAGCACACTAACCATTAGGCCATCATATAATTATATAAAAAGAGAAAAAAAAATCTCAAGATACCTGCTGCATACTGTTGAAGTCCACTGTGTATGTTCTACCAAGGGTGGTGAGAGTTAGCTCATCCTCACCACTCTGATATGCAGCCTCAATAATCTTGCTGTCAATCCAGGAATACGTGTGCCACAGCCCTCTGTCGTCTCTCCACTGCCACAGACCCTGCTCTGACTTCTGTTGTGGCTTGCACAGCAAGACATCTACTGTGAATATACCTGAAAACACAGCTGCATCATCACAAGCATTGTAATGACCTTTGTCATCCAAACATTTTCCAACCCATTTTCCCCAGTTTTTGTTTGTGTGTTGCTGTATTTTGTTATCTAAGTCCTAAGTACCTGACCCCTTTTATAGAAATTATTGTCAGTATTACATTCCTTCTTATAAAAGAGTGAACACTAAAAAATATGTCTGGAATGTTTGTGTTTAGCCAATCACATGCGAGAACTTCAGACCGCAGAAACCACAAACAGTAAATGGGTTTCCATCGGTCACGGAGCAACTTTAGTTCTTATTTTGTTTCAGGATACACGCTCTGTCTTTTTTAAGAATTTAAAGAACTGCTATTCTTTCGTATCGAGGGCCAACGATTTCAACCCTTAGGCAATTAGAGGTTCCGTGATCGTAAGACTGCAAACTGCAAAGGCTCCAGACGAAAATTATTCAAAATGTTGGTATGATTGGTGCAAAGTAAACACCTCAATCGCTCAATCGTTTGATTTTCGCTTTTCCTTCCCGCTATCGTTTCGCTGTTATCGAAGAAACAAACCTTCCTTCTATCAGTGTTTAGGTCCGCTACAATAGTTGGGGTGAGATAAAAACCGGAAAATGCAAGCTTATCTCAGTACAAATTGTAACATGCCATCAGGCGAACGGTAACTGCAGATACAAATTCGTTACAATTTTTGAAAATTGGCGGCAACTGGGGCAAATCGTAGCGTCGGGCGCATCGGTTTTTCAATTTTTTCTATAAAAAAAATCACTCAAACCTATTCTTCAGTGGAGCAGTGAATGTTCTCAAAAAGGAAGGAATTACAATTAGTGTGTTTACTTGTAAATTGGAGCGAAACGAGAACCAAATATTGTTCCGTGACCGATGGAAACCCATGTGGTTTCTGCGGTCTGAAGTTCTCGCATGTGATTGGTTAAAAGACAAAGAACATTCCAGACATATTTTAAGTGTTCACGCTTTAATAAGAAGTGGTGTAAATGCTAAGGATGGCTGGCCAATCTCATAGCCATGCACTTAATTTCTTTTTCTTTTTCTTGTATTGTAAATTTAATTTAATTTAGGGTGCAAATAAAGTGTTGTTGTTGTTGTTGTCAATACCCACATATGGTCAGGTCAAAAAGTCCTTGTTACCTGTCATTCATACATAACAGATATACTGTGATATCATTGTATGCCAAGATTTGTACCCAACATGCAGGTTGCATAACCACAGTTGTTCTAGGTGTTATATGCTCTTCGTTGACAATTGTTTTGAAATGAATACAGTGCAACCTCGATTTAACAAAGGGCCAAGGGACTGGCAAAATGTGTTCGCTATATCGAGGTTTCATTATACTGAGGTTCTTTTCCATATATTTTGCTATATCGAGGACTTCGTTATACAGAGGTTCGTTAAATCAAGGTTCCACTGTATATGTATATAACTTTTTTTCAAGGCTTGCTTTTCTCAACTACTTAAGTTGAGTACATTACTGCGATGATCTTTCATTTGCTTAAAATGACAATTGTTTTGTTGAATAATAAAACAGTTATCCCACTTCAATCTTGCAGAACATTGTCAGATTTTAGCTGACTTGGTTTAGCCTTTTCAGCTAAGTATCTGGGGATATGCTGGAGCATTTTAAAGGTAAACATTGGACATTAAATGGCAGCTTATTGTATGTTATATTTACAAGTTTATTCCATTATAACTACAAATTTTCCAAATCAATATAAAATTAATGTATGTTGCAAATCTTAGTTTACTGTACTACAAAAACAAACTTACCACTTGATGGCAATTTTGGTAGAAGTTCACTGTTAGAAATAAGAAGTAGCATTATTAAACCATTATTTTTGTTAGATCGAACAATTGTAAATTGTTAATTGTAAATAACTTGTAAAGCGCTATTGGTTAGAAAATAGAAATGGCGCTTAATATAAATAAAGTATTATAATTATTATTATTATTATTATTATTATTAAACAGAGACCTTTTTATGTCAGAGATGCCTTTGTAGAGTTGTAACCTGCGATCAGGCGTTCTTTTTTCTCTTTTTGAAAGGGAGAGGAAAAAAGAATGCCTGATACATTTATTTAACCAGCCGCTAACCGCCCCCTAATTTAAATAAACTAAGATGTCTTCGAACTGTCAAACCACTCCTTGTAGTTGGCGGCAAATTTGAGACTCGGATTTCCAGGAGGCGTGAAAAATAATTGTACATGAACAGCCTGTATTATTATAAAAACTTCGCAAGCTAAAATAAAAATGCTTTTAGAACATACAATTATCAGCTGTAGAAACGCAATGGAAGAACTGCGAAAACATCTTCACAAAACCAAATAACCCATTGTCGCTCCCTCTATCTGTTATGCCTTCAGAGAATTACATAGGAAATTTGTCAGGGCTTCAGCTAACATAGAAAACTCGTCCTCGCAATAAACACGTTTCACCGTAGGCCATTACCACTAGCTTTTGACCCGAGTCTCGTTGAAATACGACAGCTAATCAGTCCACACCGCTTCATTGAGTATTGTTTCTCGACCAATCAGCAGAAAAAAACAGAATCCAGTTTTTTACATACGATTTGACAAGTAAATGTATCATGCCCTCCTTCCCCGGAGTGATAAGTAGGGAGAAAGGGCATGATCTCAGGTTATTTTATTTTAGGAGTGCTTTGTCAAGTTTAACACAGAAGGCACAGCCAAGTGTTTTAGACTTGATAATGCACCAACTGTGAGTTTATTGAACAGCTTCAAAAACCTCTGATGTAGATCTTTCCATTCTTGCAGTGATATTTAGATATTGGGTTATTTTGGCCAAGAAAATTGGTCACAAAATTAAGCCAGGACTTATTCAGGTATAAAGACTCTCATTACGCATTAATTTCCTTTGTACAGTTTTTTTAATAAATTATTTATGAGTTTTTTAAGTACTGATACAGAACAGATCAGTTGAAAACAAAGCGAAAAGAGAAAATATCAAGGTTGATGTTTAGCAGCTACGAAGCTTCAACTAAGGCTTGATTTCTGAAGCACTTTTGATAAAACTGAACAACCATGAATAATAATAATAAAGAAAAATAATAATAAATAAACAAACCTGATGAAGCAAGTTATTTCAAAGAATTCTTGGGGACTTCGTGATAACAACTATAACAAGAGATAAGACAAACATTAAAAAAGTGTTTTTTGTAAATTCCAAACATCAGTTTTGTTAACAAAAGCTCCTACGGGAAATAAGAAATATTAAACACATTGATTTCAAAAATGTGTTTAGGGAGACGGTGTTGAAATACCACTAATTGTCATCTAGTTAACCCAGAAAAGAAAGAAAATGACTGAAAAGTTATTACCGGTATTAATAATTAAAAAATAAACACAAGCCTGTACCTCAGCATTTTCTATCTCTGCAGGCTCTGTGGTACCCAGCAACAAATATAGAATTGTATCTGACACATCTGAAAAATATTACCAGCCATTAATAAATTAAATTTACTGTGGCCCACATGTCAATGGTGAATATGGAAGGTGTAAGGACTTCTTGGAAATGAAACACATACTGTGACATTAGTACAAGGTTAGTATATTTTCACTCCAGCCTGTTACATGAATTTCCACTGCATCAGCCAATGTTGCATTCAAGACACTTTCTTGACCGTAATGATATGCATATCTGCCATAAGTTAACATAAACTACACTTACTTTGTCTCAGGAGTTGTACAGCAATTGCTGGACTGTTGGAACATAGCACGGCCAGCATGCGAACCACCATCACAAACGTACTGGTACTAATAACTGGTGGAGCCATCATCAGCTATAAGATGAAAAGAAAGTTGTATGAATTATAACTTCAAAGATAAAAAACAAGCCCTCTCGTCAGGTTGCCTAACAATTTGTTGATGAAAGCTTTCATCAACAAATTTGTGTTAAGAGAAAACCTACAGCAGAAATAAGAATGTACCGTAGTTACAACACAAGACAAATTTATATTTAATTACTGTTTATGGAAGCGATTCATACCAGCTGTTGTAGGTTATTGAGAAGTCCATGAGCAGCAAGCTCTTCAAGATGTTTCTAAAATGATTTAACAAACCATAAAAAAATAATTTATCTGTTTTCTAGCAATGTGGTTTCTCATTGTAAATGTTAGCATTCAAGCAGAATTATATACTGGCTACCTTATCTAAAAATTTGTTTATAAAAATGTCAACTTAATTTGAACTGTAAACTTCTTGCTGACTAACTACCAGCTCCTATTTGTCATAGTTATACCTATTCCTGTGACTGATTGGCCAGAGATCCAATCTTTGTCAGTAAACTGGATGTAGTAGGCATGTAGAATGGGCCTCTTTAAGGAGTTAGGGTATGGAAAGGCATGGAAATGCAATTTTGAGCATTCTGGGCATCACATTGTGTTTTTTATGATTATTGTTTATTACATGTGCATTTTATAAAGAAGAATTTAAATTTTTTCCAGCAGAATGTTTTGCGATTTAAGGATGGCCACTGGATTGGAGAGATAAATGCTGCTTCAATTTATTTATTACGAATCATTAATTTTGTTTGTCCTTGTTTTAACCCATATGAACATTAAGTGTACAGTGTAAGATATACAGCTATCTTTATAACGATGGTTTAACTCTAAACATAAAAAGATGCAATTAATAATTATAATGATAATATTAATATTTATGAAATTCAGGGTCATTTTAAGAGAACTGACCTCATTAGTATGAAAGCTATCCACTAGTCTTGCAAATGCCACACAACAGCTTTCTACAGACTTTTTATCCTGCAAAATTAATATGTAAGGAGGAAAAGAGCATTCTGTTTAAAATGTGTGAATTCGTGGTTGCAGATATTAATTTCTTCAACTTTACAACAACCTGTGCAGAGCCAGCCCTACCACAAAATTTTTATACCGGTACATACAGAATAATTATTATTAGTAGAAACTCAGCTGTGTTCTATTGGAAATCCGCGAATCTGATTGGTTCTCCCACTGTTTTCTATTCGCCGATAGCAAACAGTCGCGCACGCGTAGCTCTTTAAGCGGTAAATTTTCTTGATTTTTGTCTTCAAAGTGCACAATATTGTAGGTTTTGGACTGCAATCCTTTAGAGTTTCTACTAAAACAATTAGACTACTCGCCCTCGTTTTCTACGAGGGATAGTCAACTTGGCTGCGCCTCGTTGACTATTCACTCATAGAAAACTCGGGCTCGTAGTCTACGTGTTAATTAATGGTAAGGTAAGGTAAGGTAGAAAACTCGGGCTCGTAGTCTACGTGTTAATTAATGGTAAGGTAAGGTAAGGTAAAACTTTATTTACCTTATTATGGTAAATTAACGATACATGTTATTAACACGAATTTCAAAAATTCGCGTTTATGTTAACTCTTTTACTATAAGGATTTAACCAGAACTTTTCTTAAATTTGCGTTAATTTCATAACGCGTAAATTTTGTTCGCGTTGTTAGAATGCTTCGTTATATTCTTATAATAAGGTATGCAGGGTGGCCCATTCAGCACAGTGGCTGGTATCCAGAGGGGCCCTGCTAAATACAATTTCTAAAAATATAAAATATCTAATAGTTTAAAATAGTTATTAAAATAGAGTTAAAAGCTAATGTTTAGTAATTGAAATAGTTATAAATATAAAAAGAGTTTAAAAACTAAAACAAATTACAAGCATGAACTGGTATAAAAAATTAAATATCATAAATTAGGTGCTATGAATAAAGTGGGCTTTGACAACATTTTTAAAAAAGGAGAGTGATACGGCCATGTGCATGCTGTTGGTGGGCAGTTGTCAAGTGCCGATTTCAATAACATTTTATGCAAGTTTCGTTTTATCCCAAGAGACAAGATTTTGCTCACAGCACAATAACAACTAGATCTTTCCATCCCAATAAAAAAAATGGCCTTTGAGGTGTCAGTTTGAGATATTCAGTCGAAAAGAAGGCCAAAATTGTGTATTTTACATCTTGCAACAGTATTGATTAAAATGCCGGGCCCGGCGTCAATAAAATGCAAGTAGTTTACATTTTCACGGATCATTTCAGATCTTGTCCTTCCAGGGCGAACATTTTGAGAGCCTAAAGCATATCTTGCAAATATAATTGAGCCAAAACAAACTGAACTAGCACAACATGTGGCAGAGTACAGATTTAGAGGTGTCATTCAACTCTACAAACGGAAACCACGCAGCGCGGACTAATGACCTCTACACACTTAAATGGCCACAATCTTACGGCTCTATTCAATACATAAAGCCTCCAAATAATAACAGTACCCTCAGAAAGAAGTCAGAAGCAAAAAAGGTCGAAAGACCGAACTCAACATAAAACGGCAAAGGTTACAAATGTCACGAACGTAGGAGTCGTGTAGGCCCGTCACCTTTATTTACCATTGATGCATTATACACGATACTTTCTTTAGCCACACACGGTGTACGATGCACTATACACGATTTTTTATTTGGATGCACGATGTACGATACTAAATACACGATGTTACGTGTTTGCTAACCAACAGCGTGCACTTGGCCATACAGCTTGTTGGATTTTATAAGGTAGTGAATTAAAAATGGCTGTGCCAGAAAATCTAAAAGTACGCTTGCCAAGGCTAAGCTTGGGTTTGGGTAGATTGAGGTCTTCCTTCAAGTGTTGTAACCATGTACATTGTAGTTTCTAACGAAATAGTTACTTAAATACTGAGGAACTAAGTTATGCAAACATTTATAAACTAAAACACATTTGTGTATTTTACGGTTTGTTTCTAAGTCAGCCCACTGGCCTAAAACATTAAAAGTATCTCTAGAAGAGTCACGCTTAAGAATGATACGGGCAGCACAGTTTTGCAACCGCTGCAGACTTTTGCGGGAGCCAACAGACAGTTCTCACCAAGCAGTGTCAGTATAACTTAAGATTGGGTCAATGCAACTCATTATTAATAATAATAATGTCAAAATTACATAATGTCAAAAGACCTATACCTGATGTTGCAATCTTCCACTTAAGATCGGGATCGAATCTGCAACAAGATGAAAGTCACCCACACCAATGCTGTGACAACAGTTAGCAGCCACAGACAGTGCTGACCTCTGAAAATAGATACAGAATTATTGTGTGTTAATATGAAGTCATCTTAGAGATTGTTAAAGCTTAAAACATGTCAGAACTTCCCTCAAATAAAGTTAAGGTCATTACCCTGAAACAGAACTGAACACAGATTTTTAACCAAGGGAACTTAAATTTTAAAATAAAAAAGGGGGTCACCATATTCGTTTAGGAGCAGGCTGGAAGACCTTGTAGATTCCATATAATTCCTTTATAATTCCTCTGCGAGTACTGGCAAAGTACACTTTTTTAGCGATAATTTATTTTTCAAACATAGGAATTCATCTGTTTTCATTTTACAGAAAGAAAATTTTTGATCGCCACACCCAAAATATGAGAAAAAATTGATAGGTTACCATACTCATTTACGAGAATGCAACAATTTACTTCTCTCATGGACTAAGCCACATATAAAAAAGCTGCCATTAAATAATTATTGTTTATGTGCACATGCTTATGCACGCAACACGTAACACATAACATTCTGCGCAGTAAGGATGCGCAATGCAATACAGGGCAATGATCTTTAGTACTCAAAATTATTGGAACAACAAAAACACAATTTGTAATCACAATCACCAGCTCAAATACAGTTGTTTGATTGGTCTCTATACAAAACTTACTATCTTTTGGTTGTTTCCACTTCCTATTACCGGTAATTTCATTTTAATAATTTCACTTGCCATCTTTATTGTCCTTAAGCAGAAAAACAATAAATGTGGCCACAAAATAAATGTTACTGGTGATGTTAGTGTTTTTTTTTTTCTTTTCTAAAATTAATGTAGGCAGTTATGAAACTTGTAATAGCTGGAGAAAAACCCCAACCCCAGGCCCTTTGTGAAAGCCCTGTAGGCGCATATGTTAAATTGGTTACTTTACAATAAACTTGTTCACTTGTGTTGCTGCACTCTCTAAAGGCGATGTACAAAGAGGTGACGTGCAGAAAACAGAAGAGACTCTCCAGTCATACTGTACCTGAGCAGATATTGAAAAGAAATCCAAGAACAAAAGACAAGCAGACATTCCTCCCTGAGACAAGAAAATGCAAACCAAATTACACAGTCATTGTAGTCAGTGGCTGCTGCAGTAACTATGTCATTTTAATAAGTTGCTTTTTCAATGATCTTTAAAATTTAAAATAAATCTTGGAACATTGTCTGGCAAACTTCTGCAACTGCCAAGATCATCAAGCAAGGTTTATTGGTGGAGATTGTTCAAATTATTTGGAGAACTTCTGCTAACAATCAGAAGTAACTGAATTAAATTGTGTTCTCATTAAAATAATTATAATTGAAGTTGTTAATGACCAAGCATGAAATCCAGAAGAACAAATGAAGAGCTGCGGGAAAGAACGGCCCCTGGAATTTCTGGCTAAATCGAACATTATCCAAACAGCTCCAAATCGCGCATGCAGGTTGGTTTACGTGTGCTTAACACTGCCCTGTCTTTCATTTCGCTGGTCTTTCGTTCGTTTTCGAAAAATAACACATGCAAAAAGACAAGGTTTTTTTTGCTGGCGGCGTCTTTAGGACTTTCTTACACAAACGATAAACAAAGGAAACCTTTTGTTCCTCAAAACAATAAATCCAGCTAAAGTCTTGGGATTACAGGCCTAGCCCTAACCCTTGGGGTTAGGGTTAAGGTTTGATGCTTGGGTTTCATTTTAAATTTAGGGTTAAAAAGCTATACCCAAGGATAAGGGTCTAAAGGGTTAGCGTTTAAACTAAGTTTAAGTCCCATCTGTGAACTCAGAATTTTTTTCTGAGTTCATTCTCTCCACACATCAATCCATTATTATTATTTAGGATGAGAGTCAGCCTTAACCTTTAAATCGCACTTTTCGTGCAGTAAGCTTTCACGCCAGTTTGTTGGCGCTAGCTTTCACTGCAGTCTGCTTGCGGTGAGCTGCTTTTTGTCGTTTCGGGCAAGACTATTTTAATCTGTTACCGTTAGCTGTAATTTGAGGTGAAAGTGAAATACAATGTAAAGACTGATTGCTTTCAGTTAAATGCCGCCGGCTTGCTCTCACTTCTATCTCCACTCCTTACATCATCACACATCTACAAAATCCCGCTAAAACAAGATAAACTAAGGCACGAATCGATTGATTGATTGATTTATGGATTGATGAATATTTAATGAGGCACAGAAAAAAATTTTACGTGCGAATGTCCCCTGCGAAACCTCTAAAGAATTTTTTTAAAGTCTAAAACCAGGTCACTTCTCGGCAACTTTGTCGCGGCAGCACCCAAGCGGACCCTGCAAAACTTGCGTTGACAAAGTTCCCGGCAAGAAACCTCTTGTTTGAGGCTTTTTATGCGGCCAGGCTCAAAACTACCTTGGTTTGTGCAATGTTTTTTCCGAAGCGCTAAACAGCGCTGTTGTACAAAACAAAGGCAGAAACATCCCTCAGTTCTTCGAGCGATGCTGTAAACTTACGGGTATTCAGACTTAATGATATCCTTCAACCACCTGGCAGCCGCACTTGAGCTAAAACTATAAACTTCTATGTTTTACTTTCAAAGGCGCCATTTTGCTCAATTCAAACTCTTCTGCCTCTAACATGTCCTACTCTACTCAAATCAACAAGAAACATGGCAGCAGCGAGTCGAGGACATGCTTGTAAAATGGTTTCTCGCCTTCCGTAGATGCTTAAAAAACCCTGCAGGGAAAGATGTACATGCGATGCGTTGGAAAACTCAGACTGCTAGCTGACTGGGAGAACATAAGCTTGCAAAATGCCTTTTTTTGCATACATTATTTCTGAAAAACGAAGAAAAGACCAGCCAAATGCAACACAGGACAGTGTTTAGCACATGTAAACAAACCTGCATTCGCAATTTGGAGCTGTTTTGATAATGTTCAAATTAGCCAGAAATTCCAGGGGCCGTTCTTCTATTGACCAAGTTCTTTAATTTTCTTTATCACACGAATGAAAATGCAGTCAAGATACATTGTATTGATCAGTATATTATTTAAATAGATTCATATAGCATTGAGAACTTCCATGATAATATTTTACAGTGTTAGAAAAATTTCTTACAGCTTGCAAGATAGCTTTTCCATGTCTTCTTGACAACATTGCTAAAGCCGTCAGTGCTTGCTCTGCGACATCCATACACTGTATAACTTGTAGCTATACAGTTTAAAAACAAAATCAGTCATGCAACAACAAATCAACTAGATTAAATATTATTGTCAATGCATTGCTGAACACTATTAACAGCTAGAATACTTACTTGGACAGACACATAAACAAACTAGTGTCATATATACATTTCGGCGATAAAAGGTTAAAAATAAAACCTAAGGTAAAAGCTGTTAAAATTGATTCTTAACGTTTTCGATCTGTTTGATCATCATCCGAGTGATGAATCATCACTCTGATGATGATCGAACAGATCGAAAACGTTAAGAATCAATTTTAACAGCTTTTACCTTAAGTTTTATTTTTAAAATAGTGTCAGTAATTACATGAAACTACACCTAGCAAACAACTTGTCCATCACATCAACAATAAAACCGGCAAAACTAGAATAACCCATGGGTCTAGATGTTACATGTATGTAAATCAGCTTTTGAGGATGTTTTTGAGACGAGTCTCGTTTCTCGCGAGACGGTGGTAACTTACATTTGAGCGGTACTGTATACTACAACAATACATAACCACAAGACTAAGACACTGAACAACTCTAGGTTTACCTTTTCTATAAACACAGGTACTGCTTCCACTACTACAGCTGTTGACCTGGGAAGAGCTTCCATCAGATACGTCAGGGCACGGCAGCCATGATTCATCTACAGGAAAATAAAATTAAGTATTTACCCAACTTACCCATAAGACTTTATTAAGACATTACATTTAACAATGCATGAGAAATGTCTGATCATGAAATAGGTTTGTGACCTGTGTATATGGTTTTATCCTTGGTACAAATTATCTGGTATTTTGCTTTGTTTTATATTCATTATGAGATCATGTTTTACCAAGGGTAAAATTGAACTACAACATATACTTCAAATTCATAAATGGCTGCCACAAGTATTAGGCTGTCTGTACGCAACTGTTTTTAAAATGTAGTGAATCAAAGTGCCAACAGTAAAATAAATGAAGGGCAGAGGAAACTACATTTTATACTTACCATATCAAAGTTATGTTCCATTGAAAGCAAGTTTACCTACAGAAGAAACAACCGTCACTCATGAAATGCAATTTGTTTGACTGATTGATTGATTGATTGATTGCTTAATTGATTGAGTGTTTGATTGTGTAATACAGGAAACTGTTTCAACTTGTTGGTGGCCTTGTGTAAACACATGGTAAGACATGGTGTTGATTTGTTATTAGCTGCCCAATCCTGCACAGACTTTCCCAGGCCATGAAAATGTTTTGAACTAAAGCTTACATGTACAGTATGCATGGTTTATTCTTGTTGACTTTACTAGCTGTTTACATCCAGTTGTGTCTACTCACAAGTGCTGGCACAACTTGTTTCACAGGAAAACCAACGAGGCTCTCTTCATTCCCCATGACTAGGAACTATAAAAAAAGAGAGCAAAAACAATAACATTTAGCACATTAAGGAAGTTAAAGGAAAATAAAATAAATGCAAAGTCATTTTAAGAAGTAGGGTGGTCACCATAGCACGGCTCTTGGGGCACGCGCTCAGTTTTTCCCTGAATTTTATCGTTTAAAAAACTTCAATAAATCATTTCTAGCCATATTTTGTGTTAAATAGATCAGTCAGTGGGTTATGCTAAAATTCTCACTCTCAGTTTCGATTGACTCTGATAGTTGACGAGTGTCAGCAGATAAAAAAGTAGCATGCATCAAAATTTAACTTGTTCATTTTCAAAACTTAATGATTAGCGCCTGGGGCACTTATTTACTTTTGGCACCTTAAGGGAGGGCGTTTATACGAGACAGGGCGCTTATTCGGGACAGGGCGCTTATTTATTTTTTTGCAAAACAACCAAATGTTCAAAGCAAAACTTTAATATATTTTAAAATAACTAGTAATAACATAAACTGTGCATGTAACAGTAACAAATTGTTGAAAGTTGAGTTACTTTTACAAGCATTGTTCTTTTTAGAATGTTCATGAGTTTATCTTTTCGACTTTAACGACTTCAGTGGGGTCAGTTAGCCACAATAGGAGCACTTTTAAGAACAGGGGCGCTTATAAGAATGGGGGCGCTTATTGGAATAGGGGCGCTTAATCGAATTATTACGGTAATGTATATAATGATCTACATTACAACATTACATGTTTTAGCTGCACTGACCTGGCACATTTCAATAACAGACTGAAGCTGTTGTCCCTCATCAGACGACTGGATCCCTGTTAACATCTGTTGCACTTTACCACCTGCACATTCAACAAAACACATTTAACATTACTCTATGGAAGGCTTGTGACAGCAAACACAAAGAAAGCAATGCTGTGGACATTAGTTGGTCACGGGGAGATGGCTTCTTTTAACTTTCAACTTGTGGGATTGTTATGTTAACTTAGCATGTGAGCAAATTCTTGACCTACATGCTAAGTTGGTATGTGATGAAAGTCGCACATGATTTTTACGAGACGAACAGCACATGCTGCAAAAATCACATGCAACAAAGTTTGATCATTTATATCGGCCCTTACAGAACTGTCCTGAACGGAGTTATTTACCTGAGCCGGAACTTATTGTTCGATGCAGTAGTTGATGCATACGGGGTCCTAGTGAGCCAATCAGATGAGAAGGAACACCTCGTGCCTCCAGAAGAGCTGTGATTCAATTGATAAATAGGAGAAAATAAGGGTATTACAAAAATACATGTGTTTAAATGCACATTTATTTTTTATTTAATAGCACATAAGTCACCACCAGTCATTTAATTTAGCTTCCCGTGAGAATCACTGGGTCTGCAGTTTCGGAATATACAGTGTATTACTCACTGAAATTCTGAAATCTACAGTATGTTCTGATCCATGATTGGTTGCCCATCTGGCAAGAATGTGATAACTTAAATTCCAGGGGTACTGTAAAACAGTGTACATGCCAGTGTACCTTTGTATTAGTTATAATAACTGGGTATATGTTTATTCATCTCTCCTCTCTTTTTGTGAAATATCACATTCTGATTGACTTGACCATACCTGTACTGTTTTATACCCGGTTTGATTCTGACTTTCGCTGAATCAACTTGAGCGACTTAATGCTACAATGCTATGATTATGACCAAAACTCCATAGCAAAAGGGAAAAAATGCAGCATTGCTGGGTATGTGAAACACCTACCATGTACCCAGGGTCTTCGTTCCCATGGGCCAGTGGTTGGAAAATGAGCGACCCTTGAAAGTTCTGATTGGAAGTATGATCATATCGGACTTGAGGTACAACTTGAGGTACAAAACACTCACAAAAAGACATTGGGTGGGCTTAAGACAAGAAGACACCTTCTCCTTGGTGATTAGTTTTTTATTATTAGAATAATTACTGTTGTAGTCACATCTACTCTGGTGAGTTAATGACAACGTATCCATTCAAAGAGGTCTGACCTTGTAATCTTGATAACTCGCCATCTTTCAGCTCCATATCTTCAAGGCTGCCAGAACCCTCCAGTTCACTTCTTGAGGCCTCACCTGAAGTGCAAACGCTGTTGTCATGCAGTGCAAACTACACTTCATGTTTAAACTACAGTACCCTCCTCCTTCACCCTTCCCCATTTCCAAAAAACATATTTGTCTTCTCAGAGGTCTTTAAGGATAGTTTTAAGTGTGATAAAAGTCCTAGTAACACACACCACCTGATTACCCAAAGTCTTCCAAATAGTAATCAGCTAAAGAATTTCTCAGATTGTTTAAAGTAACTACAAGTAGTTTTTTGCAAGAATTGGGTATGGAGAATAGAGTAAAGAACTAAGTCTTGTCATTTAAGATGTGAATATTGTTCATCGTGGTGTAAGATAGGTAATGAACGTTTATTTGTTTGTCTCACAATAGAATCGCTTTGAGATGTTGAAACGTTGCGATCAACATCTCAAAGCGATTCTATCGTGAGACAAACGAATAAACAATCATTACCGAACTAAGTCTTGTAAGTATCAAGAAAATAATGAGCTTGTCCCTTACCACTAGCAGAAGGAACAGAATCTTCAACACTACCATGAGCTGAAAAGAAATAACAACAATTATCAGTCTCTGATTCCAGATACATTACATTTATGAAATGAATATATGAAATTCATATATTTGTACTGCGAATATACATTTTAGTCAAATGAAAGATCATCGCAGTAATGTACTCAACTTAAGCAGTTGAGAAAAGCAAGCCTGAAAAAAATTCAGGCTTGAACGGGTATCGAACCCATGACCTCTGCGATACTAGTGCAGCGCTCTAACCAACTGAGCTATCAAGCCAACTGGGAGCTGATCACTTGTGAGTTCGTAATATACCCGTAGTATATTTGTACTGCGACTGAACTATCAAGCCCACTGGGAGCTGGTCACTTGTGAGTTCGTAATATACCTGTGGTATATTAAGTTGAGTACATTACTGCGATGATCTTTCATTAATTTTTGCTTAAAATGTATATCCACAGTACAAATATATACCACGGGTATATTACAAACTCACAAGTGACCAGCTCCCAGTTGGCTTGATAGCTCAGTTGGTTAGAGCGCTGCACTAGTATCGCAGAGGTCATGAGTTCGATTCCCATTCGAGCCTGAATTTTTTTCATGCTTGCTTTTCTCAACTGCTTAAGTTGAGTACATTACTGCGATGATCTTTCATTTGCTTAAAACATTACATTTAATTAACAACAAATAGTACCAGATGCTGTAGAGCATACTAGGATTTTATGGAATTTATATTAAAAGCAAAGGCTAAATTGGATACCACAAAAATGTTTTAACTATGTATAGTTAGAAAAAATAATTTAGCTAGAAAAAATTAACCAAAAACAAAAATGAACTACAACATACCAACAAAAACATTCATGAAGTTCAGCAAATTGTTTGAATTTCTAACAGGAAGAGTTATTTCAGTATTTACCTGCATCTGAAGAACCAGGGTCTTGAGGTCCACTGATAAAAACAAAGTTGCAATGTTAGCTATGTATGAGTTTCAAAAATGACAACATCTCTGTAACCATTGCATGATTTATCATTCATGATCTCCTGACAACCTTATCTACATATTTCATAGGGTGTATCTTGTGTCTTTTTTGTTGTAAACAATAGCCATTTATACTTCTTTTTTCTTTTCCCTATACTGCTGTATTTTTTTGTCACATTTTCTGGTTGCTTATAAACATCATTAAAAAAAATATATAGTAAATGGCATACTAACAGAAACAATGTAAGTGATGTGACAAATGGTAATTCAAATAAAAGTTTCATGTAGTTTCCCCATGACAAGATATCATGGTTATGTGTATGTTCCCTACCCGTGGAGCTGGAAATTTTTGAGTATTTAATGTGCCACTTACTTGTCAGCTGACATACTGGGTGACTGTCGGCGTGTCCACGACTGCTTCTTCCCCTGTGGTCCACGCCGACTGAAATTAAAAATATTTCTTATATATTACTTAGTGTCACAAACAACAGCAATATGTTCATGTACTGCAGGAAATATATAGAGGATATTACATGGTTGCTTGGAGATATGAAATTTATCTTCTCGTGTTCAAATCGATATCCCACCCGTTCGCGCAACCATGTAATATTCTGTTTATTATATAAACCTACTAATTACGATTTTTTTGACAATTTTGAGTCCCCCATTTTCCGAAGATTTCTGAAGATTTGCAAAATGTTGTCCGAAGGTCGTATGAATGTTTCCGAACATTTTCCGAACTTTTCCGAAAATTTCCGAAGATATTAGAAGATTGCCGAAGATTGCAGAGGAAGATCCGAAGATGTTTCGACTTAATATCGATTTACTTTGGCTCATTCAGCATTGAAACAGGGCAAACTTGTCAGAAAATTTTTCGAAATCGATATCTTCACATGTGAAAATAACATGTTATTTTCACGTGTGAAGATATGATTTTTTCGCGGGAAAGATTTCCTGGTATTTCACTGATGTTTATATTATAAATACAGTGTACACTCCGACAAAAATGAACAAGTGATTAGCTTCCAGTAAACAATGAAACTGTTGTGCTGTTTTGACAGGCAATAGAAACACAGAAGTTGATTATCAACCTGAAGTTAATACAGGGAAATTAACCATCACTGTTGTTGGAAATGCTTGTGTTTCAAGGGTCTAAGTATTTACATTTTTTCCTCCAACAAAACACTAAAGCTTGAAATATCAGCTTTTCCAAATTTGTTACAGTGGTTAATTTTTTATCATCCTTTGTAAAGTTGCTGATGATCCACTGACTGATTGGTACAACAACAAAAAAACAAGGCAACATATTCCAGCCTGAGGAATGAAAAGTTGCATAGTTAACATCCTGATGTATATGTTTACCTATTGCTAGCACAGGATCCCGTTGTCTCTTTGAGTCTCTGTGACCGCCTTAAGCCTGTGCTAGGCTCAGGCGGGTCACTTCTTCTCCAACTTCGTGATGGTGCACAGGTGGTCTGAGAAGTGGATTGATTTGCTGCCGTAGTCTTATCAGAGAGTGACGATGCTGACGCAGCACGTCTTCCACGGGAGGAAGACTTGGAGGTTGATGATAAGTTACCAATGGCTGATGAAGACGAACTGCTTAGATGAGGTGTGGAGAGTTGTGGAGTCACCAAATTACCAATGGCTGATAATGAGGCCGGCTGTGTTTGCTTTGACTTTGTGAAAGTTGAAGCAAATGAGGGCACAGTGACAGGTTTCCTTTTGGCTTCTTGCTTCTCTTGGGAGAGGGAGACTGGCTTACTACTTTAGGAAAGAAAAGAACAATAAAAACAATGGACATGTCTGTGTTGCAAAGTACGGTAAATAGACACAATACAGGGCCCGGTTGTTCAAAGCATGATTAAGCTAATCCAGGATTAGCGTGAAATTTGATTTCAATTTTATATAATTTCGTTGAGGTTTTGTCCCACAGTTTTGACATGGACCAATCTCAAACTTAACAAAATATTAGCTTTGGGAAACCCTTTAAAACAAGAGAAATTAAAATCTTGATCATCTTTTAATCCTGGGTTAGCGTTAATCGTCTTTCGAACAACCCGGCCCAGGTGTGCTAGCATAATAGAACCCATAAAATAACTTCAGTGGATGTTACAAGACTAGTGGCACACATAATTTATACACAGTACAACTCAAATACTACTCAAATACAACTTTCTGGGAAAACATAAGTTAACAAGAGCTCTTAGAGCTTACAACTGCGCTGGTCTCGTGAGCACTTTAGGGGAGCCATGTGAGGGGAACAAAAAATGCACCCCCTCCCCTTATCCCCTTTACCTGCGTCGAACAATGATAAGATAAGATAAGATAAGATAAGATAAGAACTTTAATAGTAATCTCCCCATAGGGCTTTTCAGAAACTATTTACAATAAAAAATAAATCTACTTAACACTAATATTTACAAATAAAATTGAAAACTAAATAAAATAATGATTAAAAGTTTAAAAGAAGATGATCCCTAAGCTTTGATTTAAAAGAGTACAGAGAGTTAGCGTTTTTGATTTCAATATCAAGGCTATTCCATAGGTTTACGGCTCTGTATGTAAATGTTCTTTGGCCTGCTGCGGTCCTGAACAATGGAATTTGCAAGCTCTGGTGTTGGCGGGTTTTTCGTCCATGAACATCAGACCTTTTACAAAACTTGTTGCTTAAATAACTGGGTGCTAAATTATTTAGACATTTGTACATTAATACTAAATCTCTAAAGGCTAGTTGTTCTTTTAAAGGCACCCAGTTTAGCTGACGGAGAAGTGGAGTCACGTGGTCGTACTTCCTTGAGTTGGTAACAATTTTGCAACCATAAGTTTTGGACATGCTGGAGTTTTTTTATGTTCGAGGATGACGTGTTTGCCCAAACAGTCAAGCAATATAGCATCTTGCTGAAAACTAGAGACTTAATGAGCATTTCCAAGGTAATGTTGCGACTGACAAACAAGATGGTAAGAAAACACCTTGCGTGACATTTCATGGTTGACTACTTCCATCCGAAATTAAATATTATTTTTTGTTATATGCTTATGGTGGCCAAATTTAATTTCCACGATCCTGATCAGTGAAACAAAAAATCTTTTAAATCAGCATCCAGTGTTGTATTGAATTACTGTTTAAAGATTGAATAACCAGCTTCGAAAATGGAATATTGGAGCAAATAATTAAATCTAATTTGAGAAGAACACTAGACCTGTGTTTTGCTGAATGGGAATTCCCCGGGGAATTAATTTACCAATGATGTAACCCTTGCAAGTCAGGGCATGTTTGTCTCAGTGGTTTTCCATCAGATTTCAGAAATCCCCTTGATTACACAGCTCCAAAAATAAATAACACTAAAAAGTCAAACAATTCACACTTAACATGTTTAGTTTTTTCCGTTTATAGCAGATTCAGTAAACCTTTCAGAGCATTGCGTGATTCTTGCCGATCAGTGCCTTATTGAAGTAAAAATTTCCTAATGCCAGCACTTTCCAGGACACAATCGTAATGTAAATAAATGTAAATCCTCGCCCGTTAAAGCGAATTTTTCTTTTAAAGCATCAAATTTTAGTACTTTCTTCGATTCAAACGCTTTAAAATACTTCGCACTGAATTTTTTTAAGTAAAGACCAAAGGATTCGCAAAGATTTCAAAGGTGGCTGGATAGCTTTGAAAAATTACGTGACTCGTGGTCTGGCCGATCGAAAGTAAAACTTGTCATGTCGGCACATTCTTTTTCACCAACGTAATGGTATTTATTCATAGATTCTGGCCCGCTAAATTATATTTCTCTTTGAAAGCGTGGAAATTTAGTATTTTCCATGAACCAAACGCTTCAAAATCGAATAGTTCACACTAAACATACTTTATAAAGACAAAAAAGAGAAAATTTTTCCATTTGTTACTGATTTGTAGCTTCTAAACATTGCGTGACTTCAAGCTCAACCGAGTGGAGGTCTGGGTCTGGTCATCGACAAAACGAAAAATCGTGCAGAGCAATCGTGCAGACCAAGAACTGCGCAGCGCAGTTAAAAAGGAGATGACCAAACTGACAAAATAAGTTTCATTAATATGCAGTCAAAACTGCATATTCCTGCAGGTCTATATAGTGGTCATAGCTTCATTTGCATTTAACTGCCATTTCTACAGCTCTATCCTTGTGTCAGTACTTCACTTGAACTATCAACTGTAGGCTTCTATAAAGCTTAACTTCATCTGAATTACAAACTACATAAAATCAGTACCACAGAATTTTGCAGTGTATATGATGATCAAAGTTACATGTAGAACTACATGTGACACATGGATATTCATGGCTAAAAGAGACAGCAACAGAATTATACAGAAAATGAGGGTAACAACAGTCAGAAGTGACTGAAAAGAGCTCACTTTACCTGGGGATTGTGCAATCACTGGTGCTGGAACGAGGGCTTGCTGATGAACTGCGAGATCTTAAACTAAACAAAACACAAAATAGATCAAAATCCTTCAGAGAAATATCATGCAAGTTCAAACGTTTGAACCAAAATGTCATTTAACATGGAACTCAATGGTATCAAGAATTCTTTCATCATCCTATAGGAAGCTTGAAGTTCAACAGCTTCAAAACTAAAAATCTATGGTAGTACACAAATCACAACTTTTTTATAAAAGTGAGTGAGTATGTGTACAGGGGAGAGCTAAATGCACAATGTATATAAGAGAAGCAATGAGTCATTTTGAAGAGCATCGTAATCAATAACCTGGATCCTCATTAAGAGACTAAACATTCAGTATCAATCATTGTTTGCATTAAAATGTAAACTAATAATTATAGGCGTAGTCTATAAATCCCTTAAAACGGTATGACTTACTTGTATGTACAGTTTACAGTAGGCTGGCTCTTGCTTGTTGAAGATGATCGCCTAGGCTGGCTAGGTTTAGATCTATTAAAAACAAATATTGACAAGCTTGAAACAACCTTAGTTTATTATTGTATGTATGTTACCACACAAGACTAAAAGCTGTGAACACTTTGATTTGATTTTGAAATATCAACTGACATCAAACCACAACAAAAGCAGACAGTCAGTAAATAGATGCTGTAGATCTGAAAACTACTTACACTTTACGTAAAATAAAAACATTGAATAATCGGGATTATTGCTAAACATAAAGAACTCCTCCATTAACCTTTTGTTGTCCACCTCGTTGGAAGAATTTTGATTTGCTGATCCCTTTCTTTTTCCTTGTAGTTTATTTCTGAATGTAAAAGAATATATTAACTTAGTATAATTTATTAAATTACTTACATGTACATACCTTGTTAACAGCAATATAGTTTAATATAAACTTATTGGCTAGTTAAGTTCTAAAGATTGTTTTTCACTAACAATAAACAGGTGAGGACAGCATCACCAAATTAAACATGTAGAAATTTGCACAAGCGAGAAAACAACAAACACACTCCTTCTTCTTATGTTGGCTTTGATTAAATGTAGAAATCACTATTCCTTTAGCATTATAACCACAAGCACTTCATGTAAGATGAACAGGATACCCTCATTAGATATACAGTATCACCATGGTATACAAAGACTGTAAGCATAAGCATTTATAGCATAATAACAATAACCCTTATTTTTCTTGCATTTGATGTCTTATTTCTTCGCGCAGGGCGGCGCAGGAAGGTTGGGGGGGGGGGGGAAGGGGGGGGGGGGGGGGGGGGGGGTCTGGGGGCATGCTTCCCCAAGAAAATTTGGATTTCAATTTCTCTAAGATACCAGAAAATGCATTTGAAATTAAAAATTTCAACATTGAACATTGAAAATATTATGGAAAGTAGTGCTTAAAATGACAAAAAGTTGCAGTAAGGAGACGTTGCTCCACAAAACGTTCGATACAACTACTCACTGACCCTATAAACTTTACATCAAGACACAAGCCTTTCTTGCCATTTTGAAGTACCAGCAACCGAGATGTTACCAGAACGAATGAAAACAGAAAAGACAATTTCACTTTCATTCTTACAAAATGAATTACCTAGCATGAGCTCGAAAACAAACCATATTGTCTTATAAACTTAACCCATTTGTTTGGATTGAAACTGAACAGTGATGAAACAGGCCTTTTTCATGGGAAGTCCACTCGCCCTTTAAAGGCCTTTTTAATAAAGGGCATGCTCCTGTAGTAGCCTACCATTTTTTGATTATAATTGTCCTCGTTTACTTGTTTTTTATGTATCTAAGTTGAAGGCGAGTTCATTCTGGCCATAATTACTGCCATTACGTTCGTCCTTTGCAAACTTAGTCAATAATATGCAGGAGCTCCTGATAATATGGCGTCCAGAAAGGTAATTTTTAGTTTGTTTTTTAGTTCATTATAATTATTTTTCTCTGACTTGTTACTTGAAAAAAGTGGGGGGCTAAAGCCCCCCTAGCCCCCTCCCTCTCCACGGTCCCTGGGCGAAGGAGAACACATTCCTAATTTGGTGTAGTGTCCTGTGCACATAGTGGGTGTCCTACATATACCAGGGGGAATTTTGGAGTTAGCTCATAAATGCCTCGCTTTCATGTTATCATCCTCGATTTAATGGCATACTTAGGTTGACTTACCGATCAACGCTTCACTGGTGCTATGTACTGTTGGTAAATTATACTGACTCTCTTTTTAATTTAGTTGTAATGTTGAAAATGGTTTATCAAAGTCTTACAAGGTGTGTGTGACGTCTGGTGAATACACAAACAGGAAATTATCGTTTCATGGTCAACCTTCTCGCCTTCGATGACTCTTATGATCACTGATTCACTAATTAATGTGTGTCCCAATCGGCCATTGTAATCAGCAGTCATTTTAAAAGCAACATGACCACGTCACAGCCTGTCTACCTGAAGTGAGGCCCTGCCAGAGGGGGGGGATCCGGCATGACGCTTGTCTAAATTTAAAAATGCCCCATGTTGCTGTTCTATCGCACTTCCTGTCGCTGTCCGTAGTTCAATTGAAGGAAAATTGCTTGTCCTTGTCGGAATTTAAGTTTTTTCAAAAGGGTTGTCGTTTGTCGCAATTTTATTTTATGTGCTATCGCTACTTTTTGGGCCGTATCGCTTGTCAGAATTTACCCTGGCAGGGCGTCTGAAGTGTGCCAAAAAAGAAATTTACCAAGTTTTTCTATGACTTGCCTACAAGTCGAGCTCTTAGAGTCTAGCAAGTTGTTTATATCAGCAGTAATCATGCCAGATTTACTGAGCTGATTAGTACAACGGCATGTGTCAGGATCCCGTAGTCAGGATGTGTGCCACACTGTAAATCTATCAAACTGTTTACATTCGGCTGTTGCACCATTCCATCATGTGTATTTTCAATAATTTTTGACACATTCAAGGAACACAAAATTGACGAGAACATACTCCACTAATCTGTGATTACTACTAACTAGTATGCTAAATGTTTCATGTATCCTGTGGTTGTTCCTTGTGACAACATAACAAGAATGACTTTCTCTAATTGTTGCTATGGCAATATTAGTACTAACATGCTCACTAGCTTAACATACAACTGTACAGTGAATCATGACTTCTCAATTTACCTGAACATAACATAAAAATAGAAAACACAACTTGTCCAGAAGTGTACCTTTGTTTTAGGGCAGAAATGTAACTTACATCAACGCTTAGTCACAGTAATTTCTATTTTTTTTTAGGTTTGACTTATCGTTGATCAATTTTTCCCACGGCAGCCAAAATTAGTTCCCATTTGCAGGAGTTTCGGTTAACTAAGGGTGAGAAATTAAGGGTAAAATTAGAGTGTTTGAGGGAAGCAAATCCAAGGGAAACAAGGTTTGGTTCGAGATATCAGGAAGTTTGAAAAACCAAGGGTTTGAAAAATCAAGATTCTGCTGTACTTATCTTTGTGCTTATGTTGTTAGACAGCGAAAACCAGCTTTTAGCTTTTCGAAGTACTTTTCAACTGTTGTCTGGGTTTCTTTTCTAACACTCAAGAACTTATTGTGGTTTTCAGTCATATGTGAACTCTGAAAATCATAATCCAACTTATGATTACGTTTTTTGCTGCCGTCAATCATAATTTTTGCAACAACCAACAAAGTACATAAAAAACAGAAACAAACAAAGTGGTTGAAAATCTTCCAATCACAACTAACAGATGTGTCCTTTTGACCTGATTGAAGTGAACTTTTGTTTCCCGGGAGACCCGCTAAGATGATTGACAGCAGCAAAATGCATAATCCATTGGTTGAGAATTGTAATTTTAGAGTTTGCATATCACTGAAAACCACAATAATGAGAAGCATTTCCCACCATTTGAGCTACAGTTAAATAACTAACTAGTAATCCCTTCATGTTTTTGAAACTAAAAATGTGTAAGTAATACTTCTTTCTTTTCTATACTTTACCTGTTTGCCCAAAGTCCTGACCTATTTCATTATCAACAGACCGAAAGGACAAATTAGCCTGCAAGCAGGCTTTCTATTTGGGGGCAACATGAATCTCTTTCTTTGAGCGCCAAAGGCGTGATACCACGAGCGCAGAGGGCACGATGCCGCAAGTGCCAAAGCCACGTGTTTCAGCGAGTGAAGCGAACCTGGGCATGCACAATTTTCATAGTATCTACAACTGTAACTGACACAAAACTGCTTGCTAATATTCAGAAGATAGTTCCCTATCAGTCCAGGAAATATACCAGAAAAAATGCAATTTCTTGTGCAAAAAATGCTTAGCAGAAAAGCCAGTCAATATAAGTGGGGATTTTTGCAAGCAGCCGGTACTTTTTTAGAGCTTACTATCAAAGAGATTTTTCATCTGTGATTTGTAGAGGGGACTTTTTTGAGGAAGGCTTATATTCAGGGAGGGAGATTATTATGGTATATGATATACATGTCTGAATTTATCAAAACCGGGTCAAAGAAAAGTGACTTCAGTATTCTTGAACAAGTACGTTACTGCGCGAATTGGCTTAAAACGCCCCAAGAAAGGACAAAAAAAAAAAGAAATACAGCGCTGCAAGGTGAAGAAAAGACTGACACTCCCTTTAGTTTTTATATCATCGAGTTTGGAGATAGTTTCTGGCGAGAAAAAAACGCGTTTACAGCGATTTCGCTTAAAACGGTGAAAATTTCCTTGACCTGGTTTTGATAAATTCAGACATATGATTCTATAGTATGACCGGAAAGGCGAAGAATGAGCTTCTCGAGTTACAATCAATCATTTTCTATGCATCTAGTGCGAAATCCAGGCTTTCCCTGCTGCAGTGTAACATTCACTAGCCTCTCCGGTCATACTATTGAATCAATTGATTCTATAGTATGACCGGAAAGGCCAAGAATGAGCTTCTCGAGTTACAATCAATCATTTTCTATGCATCTAGTGCGAAATCCAGGCTTTCCCTGCTGCAGTGTAACATTCACTAGCCTCTCCGGTCATACTATTGAATCAATTGATTCTATAGTATGACCGGAAAGGCCAAGAATGAGCTTCTCGAGTTACAATCAATCATTTTCTATGCATCTAGTGCAAAATCCAGGCTTTCCCTGCTGCAGTGTAACATTCACTAGCCTCTTCGGTCATACTATTGAATCATATGTCTGAATTTATCAAAACCGGGTCAAAGAAAAGTGACGTCAGTATTCTTGAACAAGTACGTTACTGCGCGAATTGGCTTAAAACGCCACAAGAAAGGAAAAAAAAGAAATACAGCGCTGCAAGGTGAAGAAGAGAGAGGAGAAGAGAAAAAAAGACTGACACTCCCTTTAGTTTTTATATCATCAAGTTTGGAGATAGTTTCTGGCGAGGAAAAAACGCGTTTACAGCGATTTCGCTTAAAACGGTGAAAATTTCCTTGACCTGGTTTTGATAAATTCAGACATATACAGTTTGTAGGTTTGGTTGTGCGTGTGCTCTGATTGGTTAAAATATCATGTTTTATCTGAGTATTTAACATATATAGAAAGCCATGTTTTGTTGTTTTGTGAGCTTTAGACCTTGATCACAAAGGAAATAAAGAAACCAGAGCCATGTCTTAAGGCTAGGCCAAATGAAGAGAGAGTTGATGAGAGTTGACCTTCGTGAGAGTTATCATAAATTATCATCAACTATCATAAATTTAAGCCAAATGAGAACAAGTCTGTCAAACCCTAACGGACTATCATCAATTCGGGCCAATTGAGAGAAAACTCTCATCGACTCTCATGAAAAATTTAAACCCCTTTAAAGTTGATGAGAGCGCACAAGAGTGGATAAGAGTGCATAAGAGTTCCATGCCAAACGAGAGTGAGAGTTTGAACTTTCATCAACTCTTATCCTCATTTAGTGTGATATCCCAATGGACTTTTAAATGTAGATGTAGATGTAGATGTAGCCCGGGCTTTACACTGTCATAAAACACTCTTGTAATCTGAGAACAATTGAAAAAACACTCACATATTGATATAGCTTGTGTTCTCAAAGTTCCATAGACTTTTATGAAAGTATAATACCTTTGTTATTTTTAAACACTTTGTCATTTGCAGTTTAATCACTAAACCTTAAGCTACACTATCTTTGTTTGTTTGTCACAGCAGGTACTAAACAATGGCAGTGAGAGTTCAATGTGCTATACATATCATGTTTCTAAAGGAGTTACTGCCACATCAGCATATTTCATATAAAGATGGTGCTTGATAGAAAATACTTTACAGGAAACCCCTTTCCAGCTTTTTTATCAGAGTGATTAATAATTATGATTACCACACCACACACTAATTATTCCACGTTCGGTAAATGTAAACTTATAGCTCACGTTGTTGAGAGGTCCAGGGTAAACATATATGCAGCGCTCAGTTCTTGTCTGAGAAAACGAAACTGTATTAGATATGTTGTTATAGGGAAGGTAGACGTCGTGTTGACTTGAGTACTTCAGAACTTTTCCATGAGCAATGTGTTATGATCCAGCGTGCCAGCTATTGTCCTTACCTACTCTCTTTACAGAGAAATTTTCTTCAAACGTAGAGCCATTGCGGGCTCAAAGCCAAGTAAGGAATACATCTGTTTTCACCGTTTTAACTTCAGTCCAATCACGAAATCACTTAAAAACTTTGAAAATAAACTCTATTTCTTCACTATTACTACTACAATAAAATAAAGCTAACCTTTTTGTACGGGTTACCCCTTGTCCTTCTTGTTCAGAGCAATCATCCATCCATGTAAGAACCTTACAAGACGTGATGAAAAGATTAGAAAGCGAAGGCGACGCAAAGCATGAAAGCGAAAGGGAAAACCGCTATTATTACGGATATTCAAAGACTAGATACCTGTTTGTTTGTGTTCCTTCTTTATGAATAGATTTCCGTTGCCCAAGATGTATTCAATCGCGAAAGAAACTCCGTTCTCACCTTTCCTGATGAAACACAAGACAAGGCAAAGATGACAACAGCGATAGCTCCTCTGATCAGCGGTACACTCACACCGTAAAAGAACACTTTGTTTACGGAGGCATAATGTGTCATCTGACATTTTCGATAGTTTAGCACGCGAAAATTCTAAGACACGAGAGACACGAGAGAATTCCATAGGAGAACGACACTTTCTTTATGCATTTATTATAACAGTTTACGTCCTTATAACTAATAAGCCTGCGTAACTGCTGCGACTCCGTTTGCCTTTATTGAGCTTTATGAGAGTACAAAGCACGAAGCTCAAAACGTAGTGAGAAACACGTGGTGGCTGCGGCTAGTGTACTTCCGCGTTAGGGATCTGTTGTATGGCAATTTGATTTTTGGATTTGTAGAAGTTCAACCACTGTTTCTTCGTGGAGAGTCAAAACATCTATCGAAATGAAATGTAAATAAGTCAAGAAAGATAAGCGAAAGCTAGCAGCTGAAAGAGTGGGAGGGATGGAGCAGCGCTAAACATCGGCTCCTGCGTGAAACAGAACGCCATGAAACTGCGCTGGAAACTAACTTTGCCGGTTTGTGATTGACATAGGGCCCGGACGCACTGGACTGACAAAATTTGTTTGGCTCTACCAAAAATCTCGACAAATTTTGTCTCTACCAAATTTTGAATTTGGCAATCGTGGACGCACTTGAAAACTCCAAATTATTTGTTAACCACAAAGTGTCAATCATGTTAAAACCGTAGACTTTCGATAACTTTCCGTTCGCTAATCCGGCCGATAAGAGCCGTATTTTTCGCATTTAGTACAATTCAATTGTCTTGAATCGCCGCGCTTTCATTTTGATCAGCAGCAGTACTTGTACTCGGGCGGTTTGAAAATTGTGCCATACCGGAGGTGTAATGGAAAGAAGATTTGCGAGCCATATATATATATTATAGTTGTTGTATGGAGTCGACTGTCATTATAGTCTTTGCCGTCCTCCATGTCGAACTGTCGAGAAAAAATAAAATATTTTGGCGGAAATCTGCCTTGAAAAGCGAGATAAAAAATACTTGTTTGACGTTTTCCTATAGATTAAGGCGTGTTAATTGAAGAATCTGTCAGATTTAACGCTTGACAAAAATTTGTCCTGCTCCGAGGCAGGTCGACGGCGCCTTTGAAGTTTGGTAAGGCTTGACAAAATTTGGTAGATCTAAAAATCACCGGGCGCACTTGTCTAACGGAACTGGTGACAGATTTTTTCGCAAAATAAACAAAAATTTGCCCAGTGCGTCCGGGCCCATAATCACAAATACTGAAAGGGGTCATTATTCCTTCGGTACAATTTCGTTATCACTGTCAGTGTATTTCGCATCAAGCTTTTATTTGAAAGACCGTGATGCTCGTGCTTGCTTCATCACGTGGTTTACCACATGGTAAACAGGTAACCAAATCTACCGGCGACATCTGACCTCAGTGAGGGTGGAAAGGAAGTAGGTAAAATAAAAGACAACGAAAAAAAGAAACAAAACTATACTTGCTTACTTACTCACTCACTCACTCAATTACCGTATTTACTCGAATAAACGCCGCGGCGCTTAGGGGGGACTGCACAAAAAATTTTATCTTTAGCAGTAATTGTAAAGAGCGTCTTTTGATTTTCAGTATTCGTCAACTATAGTGGCGTTAGCTGCCCTGGCAAAGTTTGCGGCGTTCACAATATTCACAGAACTACGTATTGTAAGAATGTTGAATAGAAAAACTAATGGGCCGTTATGGGCGAGCGGTAAAACAATCGTTTTGAACTGCAAAACATCGCTCTTGATGAAAAGAAATGTTCAAGAATGTTTTAGAGTTGCTTTATAGTTTATAGTGCCTATTTTTAGTTCAATGAAGTTCATCAAATAAGCCCCGCATCGGGACTGCGGCGCTTATTCGGGAGCGGCGCTTATTAACATTTCTGTCCCAAATGCGGCGCTTTTCGAGGGGGGGGGGGCGGCGCTTATTCGAGTAAATACGGTACTTACTCACTTGCAATTCTTTAGGTGTTTTTAGTAAAAAGGAATCGCGCTTGCTGAATTTCTCATATCCAACGCGCGCTTTTTTTTTTCGTTAAGGGGGGGGGGGCTTATTTTAACCTTTTTGATCGCAATTTTAAGATATTTTAGTCACAGGACTGTGAATATACGCTCCGCTGGAAGTTGATGCACCGAACACAGATCGCTAAGGGAGGGAGGGCGAGGCGCGACATTTGAACTGTAGTCGTGATGTTTTACCGTCGAAAGACCTAGAACTGAGGTGCATGCTGAAGGGAACGGTTAATATTGCACCGCTACACCAATGGGAGAGAGCCATGGGGATAATTAGCCATTTCCACGGGACCTATGACCTGCATGAATAGAACAAAGAGAAATATGGTAGAATTCCGACTATAAGCCCTGTCCGTATGTTTATTTGTTTTACGTCCTTTAAGGTGGGGTTTTTTTTTTTGGGGGGGGGGGGAGCTAGATAGATAGATAGATAGATAGATAGTTTATTGATATTCTTACATGACAGTATAAAAACTGAATTGCGTAAAAATTTACAGAGATAAATTATTAAAAATACAACTATTAAAATCAATTATAACTCATGATAACTATATTAAAAATACAACTATTAAAATCTATTATAACTATATTAAAAATTTGACATAGAAGGAAAAAAACTATGTTTAAAACGATTTGTTCGAGCCTTACATGCTTGAAAATGACGTTGACTTCTGAGGTTATACATATTTACATTTTCCTGTGGTATGTCAACAGACCTCGCATCATGTGACTCCAAATTCGAGCAATGATTGGATAACTGTTTGTTTTGATCTGCGGATCAAAACATTTCCAAAAGTGGACATTCGTCTGAACTGTGTACTTATGTAATTTGTGGCTACTATCGAGCATAATCTTATTAAAGAGTTTCTTGCACAGGATAGAACGTCGTTCCTTTAGGGTGCTTAGATTGCAACTTGATAGGATATCCTGATATGATGCTTGTGGATCGATAATAAATAGCGCGCGTTTCTGTACACGTTCTATATCGTCGCTAAGGTAAGCGGGAAGGCTATGGTGAAAAGCCGGCGCGCAATACTCTAGAACTGGTCTTATGCATGTACAATAGAAGTTAAGAATGACCTTTCTTGGGACACAAGCTCTTTTTAGTAATTTGATAAAATATAGTCTTATACTGTGTTGGAATTTTTTTAGCATACAAGAAAACCGTATACAAAAACGTTCTACAATGGAGGCTACATAGTAACTGGAAAATTATATCTTTCATTAAGAGTTATACATTTTTTTCCGAGTGGGTTGGTCTTATTTTATGAATTTTACGATATATTCCAAACTCACAAAAGAAGTTTAGAAAGTATAGAAATCTAGTCCAGAATTGATCATCATACATACATACATACATACATACATACATACATACATACATACATACATACATACATACATACATACATACATACATACATACATACATACATACATACATACATACATACATACATACATACATACATACATACATACATCTACACAGATTTGACAAAAGGTGGACTCCGCGAACCGTGCTTGAAAGCCGACGTTAGTCGGCCTTCAACCAGTCCCGCAAGAAAAATTGAGGGGGGGGGGGCAACGTCTTGGAAGGTTGTGCCGGGTAGCTGAGTGGTGGGGCTAGCAGCCCTAGGGAGCCCAGGGTCAGAGATTAAATTGCTGGCTTTCTAGAGGGGTGGGCATAGTGGTGCTTTTGTGTCATTTTCACCAGACCTAGCCAGACACAGCAAGGTCATGGTGTTTTAATGAGTATTTTCTTGTGACTGTCAGGCAGCTGCAGTCCTGTAGCAGCTTGGCTGTCACCGGGCTGGACTAGGCACTCTGCTCGCCCTCCCTGATCCTGGTCTAGCCAGGGGACTTCAGGGGGAGGGAGGGTGGCTGTTGGTGAATTTCAAGCCTCTTTCTCAGCCGGCCGGGCACCTTTTGTTGAAACAAGTTAGATTATGCCAGCGTAAAATAACCGGGACGTCCCAAAGGCCTGCAGGCCTTGCTAACCAGCCGGGGACCGAGAGTCTGGCACAGACCGGTTGCGCCTGTGGCCTTTCCAGGTCCATGTTGTGTCACAATCTACACAGATTTGACAAAAGGTGGACTCCGCGAACCGTGCTTGAAGGCCGACGTTAGTCGGCCTTCAAGCCAGTCCCGCAAGAAAAAATTGAGGGGGGGGCAACGTCTTGGAAGGTTGTGCCGGGTAGTTGAGTGGTAGGGCTAGCAGCCCTAGGGAGCCCAGGGTCAGGGGTTAAATTGCTGGCTTTCTAGAGGGGTGGGCATAGTTGGTGAATTTCAAGCCTCTTTCTCAGCCGGCCGGGCACCTTTTGTTGAAACAAGTTAGACATACATACATACATACATACATACATACATACATACATACATACATACATACATACATACATACATACATACATACATACATACATACATACATACATACATACATACATACATACATACATACATACATACATAATTTCTTGTTGCTCTACTCAGAACTTGAGGTCATGGATGTTAATACAGTTCTGTTTCATAGGCCAACATTAGTTGGGCACAACAAGGCCATTTTGAGAACAAACACATCACCGCCACAAGATCAAGCGGCAAGAACTGGGTGCAACTGTAGGAAAAAGGATGAGTGTCCCCTCAACGGAGAGTGTCTCTCTAAAGAAATTGTGTACCAAGCAGTCGTCACATCAAGTGATAAATCTGAATCGTACGTGGGGCTTACAGCAACAGAATTTAAAACGAGGTGGAGAAACCACCAGACGACATTCAAAAACGAACAAAGAAGAAATGACACAGAACTTAAGCAAGTACGTCTGGGAACTAAAAAGCAAAAGAGAAAATTTTGTAATCAATTGGAAAATTCTGGCAAGAGCGAAATCTTACACGAACATTGTGAAGCGTTGCAACCTGTGCACAACAGAGAAGTTTATTATTATTACGAAGCCAAATTTAGCAACGCTAAATAAGCGTAATGAACTGGTGTCAACGTGCAGACACCGACGAAAGTTTATTTTGAAGCACAGCTTAAAATAGTGAAGTGTCTACACAGCGCGTGCAAGTTTGTTTAGAAAATTTTATTGCTCAGCACAAAGTAACAAAGCGCGCGCATTTATAACGATTATCTAACGGTTTTTTCTACGCTTCGAAGTCGCGTATAACAACATTGATGTGTAACGTAGTTAACGTAGCTCCAGATAATGGATATTAACTGATGAGTGGGCCAACTAATGTTGGCCTATGAAACAGAACTGTATTAACATCCAAGTTCTGAGTAGAGCAACAAGAAATTATACACAGCTCCTTCAATGTAGAGCACTATTCTGGATCAAACGGTGATCAGCACTTGTATTACATACATACATACATACATACATACATACATACATACATACATACATACATACATACATACATACATACATACATACATACATACATACATACATACATACATACATACATACATACATACATACATACATACATACATACATACAACCTTTATTTATACACGATGAGAGATAAAAGCTACAAGCTTGTGGGGTCGTGTACAAAATTAAAATGGAAAAAAGATAAAAAAAAGTTAAAAAATCGTTTTAAAAAGGCGCACTATCTACGTATTAAAAACTATAAATTATTATGAATTCGAATGAGTGAGAATAAAAAGTTAAAAATATGTAAAATCCTTAAACCGATTGTTGATTGTTTGTGGCTCTAAAACGTTGAAGTTAAAATCCCTAAAAGTGTAACAATTCGCCACATTTTTCAGGAAAGATTTGATGTCAAGGTATTCGATACGATCAATTAATGATGGACGAGACCGTCCTATTGCATTCCAGAGGACGGCCCCTCTGTATTTAATGGAGTTCTGCATACATTTCGATCTCAAACTCGGTGCTGTAAGCCCGTGTCTTAGTCTAGAAGCTGATCTGGTGTTGTAATTTATTAATTGTTCAACAAGGGCACGCGGGAGTGCGCCGATGTATCCTTTATAGTCGATTTATAGAGAAGTTTAATCAAGGAGAATTTATATATATGAGTTAATGAATTCCACTTGGTGGAAGATAAGACTTCTGTCGTGGGCTTGTCTGACGAAAATCCAAAAATGATCCTAGCAGCACGGCACTGTTGTCTTTCTAATGCTCTAAACAATTCCGTTTGAATTACTCCACCCCAGACTGGCATTGCGTACGTTATGGATGGTTGAATAACTTTTCAGTTAGATAAAAAGACTCACACACATGCCTGAGCAAAAACTGGGACTTCTTTAAAAGACTTATTTTGTTTGCGAAACTTTTAATAACTTCTTGCAGATGAGGTATCCAACTCAAGTTTTGATCCAAGGTGACACCCAGCAGCCTGGTGTTCGTCTTGTAATCTATAACAGATTCGCCAATGTAGATGGCAGCAGGCAGCGGTCTTATGAGACTAGCTTTAGGGAGAATCATGGCCTCGCATTTGCTGGGATGTGGAGGTAGGCGGTTGATAACACACCAAGTGAAAAGTTCTTTGAGGGCACAGTTTAGCAAGCTACATGCTGCGTCTTAACCGACTAGAAACGTCAATGTCCCTCTTGTGCCACGTCACGCGTAGCCTTTATTGGCTAGGGTTTGTAATGCAACGCTTGTCGAAGACGAACAGACGTTTCCGCCTCCAAGAGCACCCGGGCCATATGATATAACCCGTTCCAAAGTTATTCCAGTTATACATCTTTTTTAGTTTTAGACAGTTTGTTTAATCCATGAATGAACCTTAGAATAAACTATTAGGTAGGAAGCAAACTCAGTAATTGGACTATAAGGTTGCGTCATGTTCCTGTCAAGTTTGCCAGTTTTGTACTGTTTCCTGAAGTGAAATAATACCGAAATACCAAGAAATAAATGGTCAGACTAATGTCAGACTTCAAATAAACTAATCAAGTTTTCTTTAATAATTGAGATCGTTAAGCCGTTTAATTGTTTAATAAGTTTCAATATTCTGTTAGTTTGCGTAATAAGTTTACGAACGTTTTTCTACGATAGCCGCTTGCTGTTTTCACTTGGGAAGGGAATGCTCGTGGATTCGCTGGTTTTAGCGTTCGCTGTTTAGACTTTTTACTCCCTGTTCATTCAAACACCTTAGATTATCAAGCGACGATAAAATAGTCTCTCCATGGAAATTATTCTCATTGGATCCTCTTTCAAATTTTTTCCGTATTATAGAATCTGGCTGGACGAGAATTTCAAACCCGAAAAAAGTACGGTTTGTAAAGGGAAGTTGGGAGGCGCGGTGGCCTAATGGTTAGTGCGCTGGACTCGAGTGGCCCGGGCACTGCGTTGTGTCTTTGCCTCAAGACACTTATTATTAACTCTCATAGTGCCTCTGTCCACCCCGATGTATAAGTGGAAACCGGGATACACTCCGACCTGGTGGGCCACTAGGTTCGTATGCAGTCTTAACCTTACCTTGTTAAGACAGCTGGGCATTTTTTTAAAGAAATCAATGAATTCGGTTGTGCACCGTAGACGTTCTCTAGTAGTTCCATTTTTTTAATAAAACCCCTCATAATTGAGCAACTCCCCTTTGTAAGATGGCCGATCATGACATTGTTTGTGAACGTTATAGACTGTCCACAGCCCTCTATTTTTTCGTGTTTTTCGATCGATAAGCGCGCGGTGAGAACGGCGAGAGAACAAGAGGGTGGGGGGCGGGGAGCCTCCCCCCGCGCGCTCGCGCTTTGCGCTCGCTTCCTTTGCTTTTTGCATTGAAAAATCGAGAGGCTGTGGACAGTCTATGACGTCTATGAACGTTACGTTTTAAAGTTCATTCACAGCGCTTACTTGTGATGAAACTATTTGGTGAAAATGTGTTGCTATATAACGCTGTAACATTTATACTAAAAAATTACACTAATATTTCTTTTGTACGAGTCGTACGAGTCTAACAGACATATGGTTTGAAATATGATACCCTCTCTTCACTGGGGTTAACGGATATGGAGCTTTCACTGTATTTCCTTCTGCGTAAAAACTGGCCCAATAGATCTTCGTGATCATGAAAAAACAAGCGCCAAACAAAGCAAAATTAAGACACGAGAAAATTCCCTTTGTGGTTATAATGGCGTCAAAAAATATCGGAAAACCCTAGGAAACACTAAGGAAAGGGAAATCTCTATCGATTGTCTAACGACAATATGTCAAAAGTGGGGCTTTGCCAAATTTCTAAATTTAGTCGGCGCGCGAGGCCTCGGGAAGGCCTCGCGTGTTGCACTTGCAGGGGAAGGATGGGAGAATCACGGAAACCCCGCCTGGTGTCCGCCCACTTGGCCCGCCAACAACCCCTAGTCCCTACCCCACTCCCCGCGAGGGCCTTATTGCATACAAAAAAGTTTTGTAGTCTGCGATAAAGAATGTCGAAATTAACCAGCATCGACAAGAGATGATTGGATTTTACATGGATTGATGTTATTGATGTGACCAGACATTGCAGCTGATTGACAGTCCCCGGATCACTAGCTACGTCAAGAGTTTCACACATATCAGTTTCGCACGTTTGCGTATCAGCCGTGAAGGGTTTCCTGCAATACGAAAAAGATCCTCGTTATACAGTCGATTTGACGAGAATATTATTACTTCAGCAAGGTAAGTTATCTCTGACAATATGTTCAAGGGAAATGTGTGAGTATAAAAGGTCAAGAATGATGTATAAATCACTCGCGTCTGAACTGAAGATTGAAGTAAGCTTACGAACACGTTAAAGATTAAAACGCGAAAACAAGCTAATTTTGAGTAAAAACGTGTGTTTAAGAGTTGAGTTTTATGTCCTATTTTGGCTAGGATTCTTCGCAACTGATCGCAGATGGCAGCAGTGAAAATATTTCATTGAATTGAATACAGCACGTCGCATGTAGCGAAGAAAGAAGTGCGAGTTATTAATCGGATTTCCGATCGTACGACAATTTCCTTGTCTGCTTTGTTTGATATCGCTTAAGATCTATTGTGCATCTTGGAATGACAGTTTTTTCTGAATTCAGAGTCGATAAGTAGTCCTCGCCTTTTTATCGGTTGCATTTCTTGACGCATACAAACGGCTCAGCATGCTATCAAATTATTGTTCGCGCTACAAACACCAATAATCAATTAAAATCTTATAACCATGCATGCTTTCTTCCCTATGTGAACGTGTTTTTCATTATTATAACTGAAGGATCTTGCTTTACAGTTTCCCTTTTAAATTTGTAAGTACTACTCTATCGTTGTTTACAAGATTTGAAACAATCCATGGTTTATAGAACGTAACTGGAGTCGGGTTTCGTCTTTAGATGTGTCGAGATGTGGCATTGAGCCAAAAGCAACCGCAAGCTGTCTGAACTTACAGACCAATTAACAGTGGGAACTAGGGATGATGTTCAAGGACTTAACCTATGCTATTTATAGTTTTTATTAATACTCAAAAGAATAAAAAACAAAACAAAACAAAAAATTGATCACATCAAAATATATTTTTAAATAAATTTAGCAAAAGAAAACATCCTATTTAGGATTAAGCTTATTTATCATGAATGAAACTGCATAAAACCAAATGAATGCATGATTTCAGCACAGTGAAAAGCAAATGGTGGGAATGCTATATTTTAGTTCCTACCATTCTCTGGCATGTAATAATATCCATCATACTGAACGATTTTGTTTCAATTTTTGCTGTAAACCATTGCAAACATGATGGTAAGGTAAGTCTGTCTCCGAGCCATGAGGCCCATACAGCCGGAGCTTATCCCGGTTTCTGTAGCATTAAGCCACTAGGAGTATTGCTACTCCCCCCTGGATGGGATGCTAGTCCATCGCAGGGTTACCCCCCAGCAGTAAATTCGCCGGTACCCATTTATACACCTGGGTGGAGAGAGGCACTGTGAGAGTAAAGTGTCTTGCCCAAGAACACAACGTAGCGCCCCGGCCAGGCCTCGAACCCGGGTCGTTCGACTCGGAGTCGAGCGCGCTAACCATTAGGCCACCGTGCCTCCCACACAAACATGATGATAGTACTGTAAAAACCAAAATATAGTGTTTCTTCAAACATCCCATTTGCGTTACATTGCATTGCTCAGAAAATCAGTCATTAAAATGCATTTCAGTTCATTTATTAGGCTCCTTTATTTTCAACCCTCCAAGTTAAGACCATTTTAGTCGCCATAGTGACTAAAATTTTGGAACTGGCAACTAACTTGGAACCAAAGTCACCAGTCTGGCCACTAAAATTGAGAAGAAGGATTAAAAGTGTAAGTGTAATTTAGTGACTAAAATTTTTCACTGGCAACCAAACTTGAGCAATCGGTGGTCAAATGGCCACTAAGGAAAAAAAATAAAGGAGGGTTGATTTTTAGATGTTTCGACTGTATTTTCAGTGAGGATACAGCTATTTCAATAAACGTTGTCGGGTCAAAGCTAAAACCTAAAAGGCAAGACCGTAGGGCGTTTTGGGTATTCACTTCAAATTTACATATATGCTTCATTAAATGCACAAATTTGTATTTCGCACGGGAAGAATTCACGAGTTTGTTTTTCATTTCAGGAAGCCTTTCTGTAGCTTTACTTTCACTGTCTCTTGCCTCTGAGTTTTTGAAAATTCTTCTTTAATTCAGTGTGGCTAAAAGCACCTCGTTTCACATGTTTGAAGAAAATGAAAACGTGGAAATTTGCGTTTCCCATGTCACTATATATTTTAGTATTCAACACGTGCAGTTACTCTCTTCTTCTACCCATACTGCCTTTCAGTCTTGTCTTTAAGCTTTCATCTGGACAACGTTAACTGAAATAGCTGTATACTCCAAATACCTAAATATTCAGGCTGGAGGTATACAAATGGGTAGGGATTCCACAATTTGAAGATAAAAAAACTATTGTTTAGGAATTTAAAAGGGCTTTTTAAAGTATCTTGAATAGGTGCGTATTACCAGTCAACCAGTGATTAATCTAAGTACCAGTATTTCAAGTGGTTACCAAGTGAAAGTGTTAGAAAAAGGATGAAGTATAGCGTTTAAGTGGTAGGTCCAATTTTCTGCAGAAGGTATATGAAAAAGTTACTTTTCCTCTAATAATGGTACATGTATAAAAATGGGTAAGGGTTTCCAACACGCTCAATCATGCAAAGTACAAATGGCAAAATACACTGACCCTACACGCTCGTATGGATACCGCTGACCGGAAGGACCAGCTACTCTTTGTCATTAACTTTGTTAAAAATTTGCATTTAACAGCGTTTATTACAAATGTTGTATATTTTTACTGTTTATTAAGGGGAAAAAGTGGTAAAACTCCCAAGCTTTAATAAGCTTTTTAATATTCCCTTTGGAACATATTTAAACAATTAATGGGAGGTAGTAAAACAACTTATGGCTGAGTATACAGGAGACATGATTTGATTTGGCTCATGAGACATTTGGCAAGTCATACAGGAGACAGAGGTGATAAGGTTTTTTTGACTTGTCCCCCATTTGACACCAGACATGATTGTCTAATTGGCTTTTCCAAACAAGTACTTAATTAATAATAGGTTTAACTTGAAAGAGGATTTCACATCTGGATCAATTAGTGATCCTGATTCAAACAGACTTTTTTAAATAACCTAATCTGATCACAACAGATATTCCTTTGTTGGCTTAAAGCAAATATAAGTATATTTGTAAGCAAGCAAATTAGCTCAAGTTACAAAATATATGGAATAAAACCTCTCTGGCCTGGCCTAACAGGGATGGGAAGGCAAAATGACAAACAAAGTATACTAGGTTTAATGACCATGACGTGATAGTCTGTTGACTGGGTTAACTTCATGTAGGGTTCAGATAAAGCATCTTAAGAGGATCCCAAAATACGCCAATGACATATTATAATTTTACTTTTTATCCATTTTAGAAGTCAGTGAAAATATCCACAATGTTAATTGGATTGCTGTTCATTGGAAGCTTTCTAGTGACGTTTTCTCCAGCCGTCTCTCTGTCATGTATTCCATGCTCATGGGTGCGGTGTACAGCTCCTGTGGATTGTAAGGGAGGCCTGGTAAAGTCCATTTGTGGGTGCTGTAGTGTTTGTGCCAAGGTGGAGGGAGAGGGATGTGGTGGGCAGTGGCAGACACTGGGACGCTGTGACTCTGGTCTCAAATGTGTGGTGAGGGATGGACGTCTAAAGGCTGGAGCAGGCACATGTGAACCTGGTAATTTTCTTGTATAATTTTACTTACAAGTTTTTATCGATAGTAGCAATTGTAACAGTCTGTATGAATAAAGATGGACCTATCCCAAATGTGTTGTTCCAGAAAATACCCATACCTCCCCCATGAAAGTTTTTTTCAGGTTGAAACCTCCCCCTCCCTCCGCCTGTCCATACTCTCTGGAAATTCCATTTGAGTGTCATGCTTTCTTTACGCCTACCCCCTCAAAGTTTTAAATTACTGTCTGTGGGGTGGTTATGGTTATTTTCTGGAACCTCAAAATATTGCAGCTGTATCTTACCCAATGAGACTGCACAGAAAATATATGTTTAAACTGGAGGAGACAGAATTACTTGCTTTGCATGTTTATCTTCCTTACCTAATTCTTTAATCATTATTTACTATTCTGCATGATAATTAGAACAAAAGAACATTCTTTGAACAATTTCAAGTCGGCTCATTGCTGTCAGCGATATTGCTTCATGTAAAGTGATATGAAGTGTCCTTCAAAAACGTTTTGCTTTTGGCGACCAAAATTTTTCTAGTGACGACCATTTTACAAAAGGAAATCGCCAAAAGGCGACTTCTGAAAAACTTGAGCTTGGAGCACTGCATGACATGCTGGCATAGTGGTATTTTGTGTAAACAAAGTGCTATTTCGATAATATTTGCTTTTATTAATATTTATTGCACATTGCACAATAACTTAATAGGTTGGTTAAGTTTAGTTGGGGAATAAATTGCAGCTAAATTAATAAGAGAGTAGTGTGACTGTTCAGTTTTCATCACATGGAAAACGCATTTACTCTGCAGCTGTTTGCAAGGGGAAAAAGTGTGGTTTTCGTGAGGTTTGCACTCTAGGGAATGATGGATTTCCTATGTGCACCTGTCCTCAAGCTTGTAATGGCTACAAGCACAAGCCAGTATGTGGATACACTAATGGCAAGCAGTACAACAATGAATGTGAATTGCACAAAGAGGAGTGTGATTCTGCTAAAACCATAGGAGTTATGGCAGGACCTTGTAAAAGTAAGATGAAAGTTCTTGTGATTTTTATTGTGTGAATTATGATTAAATTGACATTATAGTTGAACCTTTTTACTAAGTTAGGATAATATGCGACCCAGCAAAGCATGCGAGCCATGCGAGCCATAAATCCCAAATCCCATTAAAAGGTTAACTGCAAGCTACCTAAACTAACTGTAGGCTAACCACAGGCTTACCAACCTATGTTTGTGAGGTCACAGCATGCCCATATGAATATTCAAATTTCTTCACTAATTGCTATTGTAGATATTTAAGCTTTCTAAAATCGGCTTTTACGACTCGTATTTGTAGTAAAAAAGTAAAAACATTTTAACATTGTTTAGGTTTGTTTTAATGCCGTTTTCTTGGCGATTTGTAGCGCGCAACTTGTGTACTGAATACAAATATTTATACAAGGTGTGCAACTTCGACATCGAAGAATCCGGTACCGCCTCTGGAACGTAGCCAAAAAATAAAATTTCCTCAACTCGCTTTCATCGAAGATCCCAGTCCTCGAAAGAACAGTCTTCGAACTATAGTCTGGCCTAATTTGAGTGCGATCGGTTCGCCCCGTTGCTCTTTTAAACTAGCTGGAATATCAAATTAGATCGTAAATTTGCCGATTTACGATGATCTGTACCACCTGCTTGGACAATTTATGCAATATTTGCTTAAATTGGTCAAAATTACTACCTATGCTCTCCCCAGAAAGCAAAACATGTTTCACTGCAAAAGTCCTCTGGGGTACCCCAAAGAAATATTGCTCGGAAATCACGACGGCGAGGTAATGCAAATGCTAAAAACACCTCACGTACATGTTTTATGTCACCAGTGTGAACAACATGACATAACAACATAGTTGGAACATAATGACATAAGCATAATGACACAAGGTAAGAACTGAACTTTTCCTTATGTCATTGTGTCCATGTTGTTATGTTGCTAGTGTTAACCAGGCCTAAGTTGCCAGCCTGGTAACTAAAATTGAGAAGAAGGATTGAAAGGGTGAATTTAATTAAGTGACTAAAAATTTTCACTGGCGACGAAACTTGAGCAGTCGACTAAGGAAAAAAATAAACTTGGAGGGTTGTATTATTTTATTCAAGATTATGGTTAACTTATACATGAGGTGTTAAAGCCATAATCATGGTGATTCTGATACTTACTCGCTCCCCTGCAGAGTGTTTTGATGGTACAAAGACATATTTATTTGGTGAAACAAGAGCAGGAAAAAACCCATGTGAACAGTGGTAAGTTGATAGTAATCTCCTCCGTGGTTTGTAATGTGTCTGCATGAATTACCTTTTTTCTTATGAATTAATACTGTAAATAGGTTTCATATTTTTAAGAAAACTTGGCTAAAATGCTTGTCAGATATTAGGCAGTTTAAGATACGCTACGGCGAGGTGCTACTACGTCTACCGTAACCGAAAAGGTCTGGGGAGAGTACGTCTCGGTAGTCCGCCAAATTTAGTGTAAAAGCAAGGCGAAATACAAAGAAACGTAAGCTAAGGAGTTGAAAATCTCTTTTATTTAGTTTTCCACAGCCGAATGGCTTCGCTTAAAAAATATATAGTTGTTGTTTGCTTTGCTAGGACTAACAGAATAGTTCTGAGCGAGAGATTCTTTCTACAGCAGCAAATTATACACAACAACACAACAACAATTAAAATCGATGAAATGTTTAATTTTAAAAATACAAATATCGCAAAGAATACCGAGTTATGAACTGAAATATACCAGTACTTACTAAAGCAAAATGGTAGCAGATACTTGTATACAGCTATAGTACATCTCCACTAAACTGTGAAGGCAAAAAAATCGCACGCTCAACACGAGTACTTTTCTTGTCCATACCAACACTTGCACCGAACGAATTCGTCAAATTCAGGATAAGACTTTTTAAGCTTATGAGCGACAAACGCGACAATTGTTCGACTACAATTAAATTCAAAGGATGCAGTTTTCATTGGAACTCTTAAAATGCTGAGAAAGTCGTCGAAAAAGGACAGAGAAGCGAATAAAATCTGACCTACTACCACTAACGGTAAAACCTCCTGACTCGCGTAGTCAAATTTCACTCTACGGCTGGACGTGACTGACTGACATGCGCAGTATGTTATATTTGGTGAAAATTACTTCCTGCAGCCGTAGTAGCACCTCGCCGTAGCGTATCTTAAACTGCCTATTAATGCACCAAATTAAAGTGTTATATGTTTATTGTGACGTCAGTGCATGCATCAGGGAATAAGACTGCTAGGCACTTACTGTTCTATTGAAACTGGAATTAAAATCCATCTGTGCAGGCCAACTGCAAAAGCATAGAAATCTAGAAAACAGCATCTAAAAATGTGCCCAGAATAACTCAAGAAATGACTAGCTTCTTCTGATCCTTTGTTTATTGTTGCCTTATTAGAAAGTTTCCAACTCTTCCATTGGTTCACAATTACTGGTACTTTTATCCATTTCAAAGTAGGATGTTACATCGACATATTAGTCTTGTTGCATTAAATTAATTTAAGGTTACTGTAGACCATCAGGGGTGTCTTCCGAAAAATCGTTCATACGCGCGTTTCTTTTTACAAAACCTTAGAAAAGTATACCGTAAACACCCACGGATAAGCCGCACCCGCAGATAAGCCGCACCCTGAGTTTAACAACTCAAATGTTGGAAAAAAGTTTTTTGAAAGTAAATCAAAGAAAATCCAAAGTCGAGTCTTTAGGAAGTCTTCTTCATCGAACGTAAACTCAATGAACATTGAAACAGAAAATACTTCAGTCTTACCCACAATTTGAGCTCTTTAATATAATGAAAACCAACTTTGACATATTATGGGTGGCCTTTTTCTGGCATTTGTTGACAGGTATTTCTTCATTCAACATTGTTTTTCCATAGATTTTTGTGTGACAACAACAAGAACTTGCGTTTGCCGAACGTTCGTAGCTTAGTAACCAGGCATTTGATTCGACGTGAAATATGGGACTAGGGCGAGAACGTAAAGCAAAACAAGATGGCGATGGAGGCGTTCGGGTTTCGTGGCTATCGTAAAGTATCAATATTACTGTTAAAGTTATAGGCCATTGTCGACACTGCAAACAGTATAGGAGCTGTCAAACTTGCAAAAGTACAGACCGGTACTCTCTTGTAGTTTTATGTTATATTAATTTACATAATTTTCCATAAACTAGTGTCAGTTCACGAAAATTTACGGCACCTTTTCCTAATGTTCCCGCAGATAAGCCGCACCCCCGGTTTCGAGCGAAAATTTTTGGAAAAAAGGTGCGGCTTATCTGCAGGTTTTTACGGTATATCACTGTAAAGCTAATAGAATGTAGAATCTAAAGAAACGATTATTTTAAAGATTTAGTCTAATGGGTTATTCCAGAAAAAATACACACCTCCCCGACGGATGGCAAACTGGAAATTCTCGCGGGAGGGGGGGTTAATGGCTCGGGAAATCCGGGCGGGAGGGGGGGTCTGAACCTAAAAATTCTTCCTCGGGGGTCACTTTTAACTTTCACTTGATAAGTTTGCATTAGAAAATATTGTAGTCTTCCAGTTTATGGTGTTCTTACCTCATATGCTTCAAGTTTACCTTCATAGGTCCTTTTATTCATGAAGAACCAGCGCGTTATAACAACAAATTTCGTTACGATCGTTCGACCGCGCACGCAACGCCTGGAACATTTTTACGGTACCCAGGCCACCCGAGCCCGTGCTTTGCAACATCCTCAACAAAAATGCGAAGGAAAGGCGATCCGGCCGACTGCAGGTTGTACTTTTCTGTATATTTTAGCCAACCCGAGAACTTGTTTTGCTGGCTAACATGCGTATATACAATTTTGCGTATTATTTGGCTTCTTCCACTTTATTATCCATGCCTTACGATCAATATGTGAAAAAGTTTATGGAAGCAAGAACGTGGACATTACGCATGAAAGCTTGAATTCTTGAAAGAAAGGCAAAAGATCCAGTTGACCTACAGACCCATATAGGTAACAAAATTTGAAATTATTGTAGTTCGAAAAGCTTTATTGATAAGCTCAAGTAAATGTCACACGAACAGTGCCAATAGCGGGAACTCGATCTTGTAAACACACGCCAATTTAGGCCGCCTTGTCGCCGACAACTGAGATGATAGTTTTTCTTTATTAGCGCATTAAGGACTTTTTTCACTGTGTTTTTCTTACATTTAGATAATTTTTAAGACTTACAAATTTCTTATCTTGTACTTTTGTTGTGGTACGGAAAAAGCAAGTGGCATTTTCGAGGAGAGTGTACCGGAGATCACTCAAACGTAACACGCGCGATCAAAATAATCTGATTTGAAATGTTGAAATTTGGCCCGCAAAATTCGCGATATTACCCCAGTTTCGAAAATTATAATAAACAAGGATCTTTTGGATGAAATGTTGTGTCTTTTCTATTGTCTGTTGTTTTCAGTTAGGGCATTTTAAAAAAAATGGAAATCCAGGCGGGAGGGGGGGTCCTTGAGCTTGGAAATCCGGGCGGGAGGGGGGGTCTAGCGATCTGGGAAATCCGGGCGGAAGGGGGGGTCAAAAATGTTTGCCATCCGTCGGGGGGGTGTGTATTTTTTCTGGAATAACCCAATGGTAAGCTTGCACAAGCCTGAAACCGCAACACTGACAATGTTTGCTAAATTGAATTACCTGCTTTCGTGTTCGCACATACGACCAAACAAACTGGACAGTGTCAATCAGCAGGTAATGGACTACAAAAGTGTGTGAGGCTTGTTGAATATTCCTATTGGTTGCTGAGAAAATCTATTGTAAACTCGGCGATTAGAATATTTGCTGATCTTCGTCACCTAAGAAGGCGTAAAAAGCGAAATATTTGAAATATTAAAAACGCCTCACACACTTTGGCGCGTTAATAACCAAGGAACATTTTGGCAAAGTTTCGTTAAAATCCGTCAAATCTACATACCCTATTTGCTTGAAGCAGTGGAATCTTTGCAAAAATAAAACCCAAGTTTTTTGCTCCTAAAGATTTGCAAGCTTATCACACCTCATCAAAGTGCTTGTCAACGCGGTCATGCCGCCGACCAATTGAAACACTAGTTTGCGTCCCAGAGACTCCTCACCAAAATAGTTCATTGAAATTCACTAAATCAAATCATGGTTGAATGATTTGAACGTGGCTCCGAACCGCAAATTTGGCCCGAATATTTGGAGTACTAGCAGCTCGATAGGTGGAAAGTAAGGACAACCAGAATGGATTCCAACATGGGAAAACAAAAGGAAAATGAAGCGCTAGCAAACGGGAAAGAACGGGAAACCAGCGGCGAAAATAGCAGCCAAAATCAGCTGACCGGCGATCCCAAACAAAGTGCTGTAGCGGGGATGAATTCGTTCGGGAAAGCTTTCCCTTGAGTGTTATTGTTCGATTTGTTCTTGAGCTCTAACTGGACATCAATTTGCTTCTGGCTTTCTTCTAATCTCCCTCTTTCATTTTCGTTTTCTTTAACGCGGTTTTCTTACGAAATTTCGTCCAAGTTGTGTTCTCTCTTTTCGACGAACTCATATCATTTTTTTTTTACAGACTTGTGCATGAAAATTCACTGATCCTTGTTGCCTAACCCATGCTAAACAGCACAGCTCTTTCGATGCTAATTAAACATTCAAATCTGCGTAACTCGAGTCGCCGGATGAAGTTTTCCACGAAGAATTTACGGAGCGCTCACCATGTGTAATAAGGATCATAACACCTTTTGCTATTTATTATTTTTTCTAAAAAGAAGTTTTCCCTCGATATCTTGCGATTTTTTTAACAATTTTACATTTCTATTTTCACCAAACTATAAATCAGTGTTTTAAGTTTAGAATGAGCAAAGAAATTTTTTTTTGCAAAATTTGGCCTCTGAAGGTCTACAGTAACCTTAATGGAGCTGGGAAGTATTTCTGTGCAAGTCTTTGTGTTTGGTTGTGGGAGGCGCAGTGGCCTAATGGTTAGCATGCCGGACTCTAGAGCGGGCGTTCTGGTTGCGAGCCCTGCCCGGGGTCACTGAGTTGTGTTCTTAGGCAAGACACTTTACTCTCATCTATAGTACCTGACTCTCCACCCAGGTGTATAAATGGGTACCGGCGAAATAATGCTGGGGGGGGGGGGGGTACCCTGCGATGGACTAGCATCTCATCTAAGGGGGAGCAGAAATACTTCTAGCTGCTTAATGCTAAGGAAACCGGGATAGGCCCCGGCAGTAGGTGCCACTTTGGCTCGAAACTGCCTCTTTGTTTGGTAAGTTCCTTTGCAGCTGTTGTTTGGTTTGAAATGTAGGAACTCACAAGGAAAACATTTCTCCTTTGTTAATATGTGATAGCACTTGTTTCCATGGAGAATGGAAATGTCGTACTACAGACCAGTGTGAACCATCAAAGTCAAGAAGTTGTACAGTTGCTGTAGATACCCTAGGTAGAACACTCCAGTCAGATTGCCCAAAAGGCTTTTGGTGCAAAGTTCAGATACCGGGTATTCCAGAGGCTGGCATTCCAGAGGTAGCCGTGTGCACGCCTGGACATCCAACAAGTATGTTGACATTTTGGTACTTAGTGGGTGCCAAGTTTATGCTAGCTTTATAACTTCCATTGTAATCTGTGTGTTAATTTATACAGTTGAACCCCTCTTAACTGACATCTTTTTAGTGCTATTCACCTGATCCGTCATGCAAACCCTTCCTCTGTAATACAGATGCTCCATAATATGGACACTGTACTCTTCCCTGTCCCTTTGCTGTCCATTTTAGATTAAGACGTTTGACTCTATTTACTGTTAAGTACATTCTTGCTAGGGGTTACCGGTTGTCCATTGGTATTTGGCAAACCTCTTGTCCATAGGGGTAGTCCATGTGGGGAGGTAGAGCGGGGTGAGGGATGGAGGGGTCACTTCTTTTTAAACTTCTAGAATTGAAGGGTTTGTTTGCACACGAGGATGCATTGTTAACAGACCAGTAAAACCTTTCAGCAATGCATGTGTTGAGTTTGCAGTCTAAAGATTGTCATAAAACTCTGTGAACTTAAATCAAGGGAACAATATTATTGCAAATTAAAGTGTATTGTTCAATACTCTGTCTAATTGTCAGTACCTTGCTTTTTAGACATTGAAGCAGCTTCAACAGTGTCACCACCAACTTCACAATTGCAAGGTGATGTTGCCTTTGTTGCTAGTGTATTTCTTGGTTAGGATATGAACGTTGATTGTTATTATTATTTATTACCAGTATAATAGTTAAAAGTAATTTGATACAAGAAATATAAATGATAAGAATCAACGTTTTGGTGCATCTTGCGCCATTATCAATGTTACATTAGTGATAAAAGCGGTTGTGAAAAGGCTAAGTTGAAAGGGAATTTGCATAAACAGTGCTAAGATAATTACATGAATACTTTAGCATGAAGAGAATTGGACTGTACATTCAGTGTTGGTTGTTCAAGATCTCAAATCGGCACTAATCGGCTTGGCGTTGTTGAATTTGTAGTAACTTTCTCGGCGTTTTTTTTTTCTTGATTTGTTGGCGTTAATTACTGTTGCTGTTTTAGATTCTCGAAGTGTTCCCTGTTTGCTGGCTGGGTTTTTATAAGGCTAAATGCAATATACCGTATTTATTCGATTTAGCGCCCTGGGCGCTTATTAAATTTTTGGTCCTTGGAAGTGGGCGCTTATTCGAGGTGGGCGCTTATTCGAGGCTGGGCGCTTATTAAATTTTCACGATTGTCAGCAAATAGTAAGTTTATTTTTGTAACAAAACAATAAATAATAACAAAACGTGAAGATGTACCAAAGCAGAGTTTTAACTGTTCACTGAAAGTTTCTGTAAAATACTAAGAAAACTCAGTCATGGGGGAAGTCTTCTTAGTAGTACATGGTCAATTTCAATAATCAATACTCCTCTTATGGACTTCAGTTTTTGTGTTTTGCTGCAGCCGCAATGGCTGCAAGCAAAACACATTGAGAGCTGAAGTTTGTGCCGTAAGGTGGTAAGTGCCGTAAGGTGTAAGTGCCGTAACAGAGGAGAAATCTGAACTACCGATGTCAATCAAATCCATGAACAAACAAAATCGAAACCAATGAACCGTAGCGCTGATCGCATTCGAAGTTACGGGCCAAAGTATTCGAACGCAAACCACGTTGGACACGTTGGAAAACAGAAAACCGATTTAAAAGTATATCGCATTGGGAAAGAAAACAAACTGTGGCGCGACCACTCCAGTTTTATGAGAAAATTATTCTGCAGTTTTCATCATTTACGAAAAGAGCGAAGACTTGGAACCTCGCCGAAGGTCATAAATACTTTCTCCAAAGGACCGGTTAGTGCACAGTTTGTAAACTTTCGCTTTGAAAATAAACTTACCCTCACCTTGTCTACACTGTCTACAGCATACTAGTACTGTATTAACTCTGAACTTCATATTTTAAAATAAAATGTATGAACGTGTAACTTGTCACGCAAAGACAGCTGGAAAGGAATATACCATGCTGGTAGGCTGCACCGCTAATTGTAGCTGTATTCGAGCTATATAAAAGACAGCTAGAAACGAATTAATACTAGTAACATCACAATGGGAAAGAAACTTATTCAGTGGTGCACACCGTCGAAAACAAAGAAATATTAAAGGAAGTTCTCATTCACCAGATTCACTGCATCAGATGCAACATTCGTCAGTTCGTGTTTAAATGCGTGGCGACCAGTTTGTTTACTAGTTATTAAAAAATAATACGGTCTTCATTTAATAAACAGTTCATCCTTAAATTTCAGCTTTTCTACGACTGACAGGTAGGTACTATAGTATAAGCCTCGCTAAAATAGCTGGAAAGGGAAAGGTTTTTGAAAAATGAATTTTTGACTGCCAGACGCGCTGGCGCCACATGTTTATTTTGTGCGGAAGATTAATTAAACGCCGTGAAAAATAGAATTTGATGTCCAGCGAGCCACTGCATCTTCGGCTACGCAGTCCTCAGTGAATCCTCCAACTTCACAAATTTCTAAAACTTTAAGAAAACGAACTTTCGCAGAATCAAAAATTGGTCCTTATCGATCTTCCGATCTTGTTGTGAAGACACTGAAATTCGACGAGTGTTCATGCGTGAAGGGATGACTGACGAATGATAATAATTATTTGTAAACTTTCGCTTTCAAAATGAACTTTGCGTTACGTTCAACGCCGTCTTTCCGTTGTTGATTTCAACATAACATTGATCAGTAAAATTATCAGGATTGAATTAACACAAAGTGACTACAATATAGTGCAATTATTAACCTGCACACAAGTGACAGACAATAAAAGACGTTGGATTTCAATCTCGACTCACTTGTCTTTCATCAACATGTTCCCTAAGACTTTGCTCTAGCAGCAAAACACATGGACCCATTGGGGCCCTATTTTTTTGTGGGGTGGGGGGTGGGCGCTTATTCGAGGCTGGGCGCTTATTAACTTTTCCCACCTTCAGGGTGGGCGCTTATTTGAGGTGGGCGCTTATTCGAGGTTGGGCGCTTAATCGAATAAATACGGTAGGCAAAAATAACCTTGAGCCAATGCGGTCAGGGGTCTCCCCATTTAGCGTACGTGACCTGCGTGGATCTCATGGGGCATGTTGTGTTCCTCTTGACCTGCATTGTTCTGGGTCACTTTACATGCTGATCTTTGCGGATCGTTGCGGATCAATTGCCACTGATCGTTGCAGATCACCGGCCATTCAGTGCTTTTGTGTGGAGCTTTTGTAGCGGATTCTTGCTCCCATCCCTCCCGCCCTTGTGGTCTGTGGGTTTAGGTAAGTATAGGGTCAGGTAAGTATTGACCACTGAAGCTTTTTCAGTGTGACGGTGCCAGTTGGCAGCCACTGCAGGGGGCGGTTCCCACTTGCAGGGTTGCCATTGATACCTCCCTGCTATGCCTGAATTGCTCGGGCCCCCGCCAACCTGTAAGGCACCAGTTCCCAAGCTCATCTATTAGCGATGAGCTTAATTTGGCCTCCGTTGGCAGCAAGTTGTTGTTTGCTTCCAGTGGAGTTGTGTTTTGTCACACCGTGGCGTTGCTGCCTGTTTTCTTGAAAACACCATTGTCACCATTGTTTGTGGTTACTGTGAAGTTTTGGTGATCTTTGTCTGTGTTTTTTTTTCTCCTTCCTCGCTTCTTGCTGTGGTATTTGGTTTGTTCGAAGCCTGTTGTTGCACATGTGGTTGCAAAATGCCACCCCTAACTCGTTCTACTAACAACAGTTTGTCTGCAGGATTGTCTCCAGAAGACATGCCACCGTCTTTGCCCACTCTGATCTATAGCCCCTGCATCCGTTTCTGCAGGCTCTGGGCAGCCATTAATTAGCAGAGGAATCGAATTCAAGAGAACGCGCCCTCACCAGCCGTTAGCGTCGCGCCGGCAAGCTCCTCCGGATTGCCGATTGTCACGAGTGCTGCTGTTACCGTGGCTGCAGGATCTTTGGTGCAGTCTTCAGGTACCTCACGTTGCCTTTATTTGTGCCGACTTTTACGCCAGTGACAGCCATGACCAACTGAAGGTCGGCCCGCCTCTGGGCTCCCATTGCCTCGACAAGCACAAGTATGTCTTTCAACTCTATGGGCAGTCTGCCTGGCTTGGAAAATTCTTCCTTGTGGCCTGAGGCAGACAAAGCATTTATTGTTGGTCCTGGTCATGCCCCAATCCCAGCCAAGCTGGTAGCCAAAATCACGGAAGGTCAGTCAGTGGAGTTAGCAGATCTGTTGTCAGTCAATCTTCGAGCCGTGGAGCTGGAGCCACAGGGGTTCTTAGAAGGAAAGCTATTGGTGTCTAAATCAAAGTGGAAATAACCAATATTTTGACTTGGACAGAGGCCTTCGTGATTTTCCAGATGGTTACTTGTGCAGCACATCCACATCGTTGGTCAGAGTTTACAAAGTACAAGTTACTGATCATTCAGACGGTACTGCAATTCTCAGGCACAGCATGGTTGGAATACGATCTGGCATTTAACCCTTTAACTACCAAGTTTCTGTGACTTTTTTTGAAGGTTTTTTCTTAGCTTAGACATTCTGTAGAACTTTGTGATTGCATATAAGAAGTTCAAGTAAAAATGTGTGTTGTTTCGAAACACCGAGGACTCAAATCTTTATTGTGACATCAGAAGTCGACAGTTGCTTCCTTCGTAGGCGAGCTGTTTTGTATTTATAAGTGATTTTTGGAGTCATTTTTCACTGCAGAAGCCCCCAGGCTGGCATCATTAAGCTAGAATGGTGGGTAGAGGCCAGCGTCTGAAAGAAACCAGAGGTGAGAGATGATTTTGTCTTGATTGGAATGCCAAAAATATTTGAATCGAAAGATGGCGGTTCATGAGTGAAGTTGTCTCTCTGGCCGTTTTGTGGGTGGATTCCGAGACCTGCCATGGTAATTTGGACTAATTCTGACTTTAAAAGATTGCAATCGGTGCAACATTTTGCCTGCAGGATTGGGTGGCTCGACACTTATAAAAAATGTATGGAATAGAGGTAGGTAGACTTCCATGCTGTTTTTCCCAGGCATCCCTTTCCGTCACCAATGAGGAAATTACAGGTTTGCAAGCACAGCTTTAATCGAATAGTAATTGCTGAGTCTGCTGAATGATTGATGGGAAATTTCCTTGGTGAACGGAAAGGAATAGGGTTGAAGTTTGCTGCAAATGTATATTTTTGAAGTCAGAATAAATTTTTTCATTAAAAAAATGGAAGCAAAGATGTGTGTTTTTTGCTGTTGTCCTGTTAGGTAGAAAACGGGTATTTTCGGATTTGCTGCTGAGCAAACAACCATATGCAATGGAAATCAAGAGTTGTAGTCAGTTAGCTGGCTTTTAAAGCTATGAAAGTTAGATCACTTTGCCATAAAAAGCAATCATTACTATCATGTGTCCACAGACGACGTTCGAATAGTATCCCATGGTGCATTTTGTTTCATCTTATATTATCACCGCGTACGTGACCTAATCAGTATTGTTCAGCTCTCGCGAAGTGAGAAGAAGCGTTCGCCATGGCGTGTTTTAGGACTAGTTTTGATTCAAAAGCTGCTGCTTTTGAGGAAAACGACTTATTCTACTGCGTTTCAAAGGAGAATTTCAGTGTCACATTGACGGGATTTACCTGTGTTTCGCTAGTATACAGAGAAATACATGTTAGTGTTATCGAACAATTGGACGAACGTCGAAGAGCTCTCGTTCCTGTGACAGTCAAAAATTCGGCTATAGATGAGTTATTTGTTGCTGGAGTGTTAATAAAGAAGTCCTGTGCTGATCCGAATTGGTTTTCTTACATTTCTTCTTACATCTCTATCGATCTAGTCCGTCCGCTTCGCAGCCGGCGGGCTCGTTCGGCGTTGTTTACATAATCTGTGAATACATATTTGAGCTTATTATTACGGTTATTTTTCACCAGTTGTAAGCATTTCACTAATATGAAGAGTACAGTTATAAAATTACTTTCGAAATTAGTCATTTTGAATGTAAATATAAATGGCTAAGATGACAAAGCGCTCACGAAAGAGCCCAGCGATTGTTGCCTGAAAAAAACATCACACATTCGCAGCACGCGGCGCTGGTTTTCGATCGAAATTTCAGTCATCTTTGATCGCTGAAAAAGTCATTAAGATGTGGGTACTTCTGGGTACTTCTTTGCAAGTACAATAATACGGCCTTCATTATGCTAGCGTGAGACCCATATTTAGTAGAAACCTGCTTATTATCCGAAGAATTGTGAATATTTATGACCTTGTCGCGGGTCAGTGAACACTTTGTGAAGGAAAGCTAATCAAAATAATCAAAATAAAGGACGTTTTTTAACAAACCACGGTCATAGCACAATTGCAAATTAATGAAGGTATGACAAACAACAAAATAATACAATTTCCTTGCTTTTGCCTGGAAAAAAATACGAAATGTGCCGTAGAGAAAGCCGCGTTATTTTACGGTGGAATCCGCCATAACTTCGATATTGCGTGAAGTGCGCAGAGAATTGCACCATGGGATACTATTCGAACGTCGTCTGATGTGTCCAGATATGTAAAGGCTAGAGATTTTTTAATCACTGCTGGTGTTTTTCGTACAAATTTGTACGATTGGTACTTAAAGGGTTAAGAAGGATGCAGGTGTGTCGGGCCTGCGTAACTGGTCCAAAATGAATCTGGATTTGTATAATTTTCATTTGTGGCCCCCTAGCTACATCCTTGCTGCAGCAGCTGCTTGCAGGCTTCCCTGCCTGGGTCTACCCAGTCTCCAGCGAGCATGCCGTGACACTAGTGTGTGCACCCCCTTTTGTCGCCCAAAATGATGGAAAGTGCCTGTGGCCATTAGGGAGGTGCAGGGTTCGCCATAATTATGTGCTCCAACTGTGAAGGGAAACTTGCCAAGGTCAACTGCCCCTTTCCTTGTTCCCCGAACATTGCGTTTGGTTTTTTATGAGCTGGGGTATTCACGGTGAAATCAGCCTTACACCCAAGCACTCACATGATAGTCAGTGACCTTCAAGCAGAGCAGTTGGTGAACCCAACTTGTTTTAAGTCAGGATCAAGTGTTCTTAGATGGATCCCTTTCAGGCAGGTTGTGATATCTACTTGGAGTGTGGCTTGGACTCAGTTTGTCCCAATGTGGCACTAGGCAACTACCTTTCTCAGCGTGGATCCACTCCACGGCTGCTGTTCTTTTTTAGTAATGGTCAATCGCTCACATGGAAGCAGTTGTCATCCTTAGTGCAGTCGATCTTACATGCAGTGGGTTACTCTGGCTCGTACTCTGGCCACAGCTTCCGTATTGGGTAGTGTCCAATCACCATATCAAGACTTTAGGGTGCTTGTCCAGTGATGTGTACCAGATCTATATCTGCACTAGCACTCCAGTTAGTTCAATTGTCCGTGTTTCCAGTCAGTTGGTGTCGTGACAGATATTTAGTACCCTTGGCACTTTGCTGTTACGTGAAGCTAGGTGACTCAGGTTGGGATCTTCAGGGGCTGCGGCTAGGGAGTCGGAGCCTCCTCGTGGCTCCAGGTTGGTCCCAACTGAGTGGTTCCCTAGGCTTGGTGTGGGGGCTCGTGGCTGGGTTGCAGGTTTGGGCTGGCCAGTCGGGTGTTCTGGCACCTTGGGGGTGTCCTTGCAAGTTAGCGACATAGTTAACGACATTAAGGACCAAGAGCCTGGTCATAAGCATGTTTCTAGCGTTTTTGGCGTTTATTGTAGCATTGAGCGTTTGGCATATGTTTGTAGCATTAAGTGGCGTTCATATGGTAACTGGAGTGCTGGGGCTGAGTCCCATCCAGTGATGTCTCCCTATGGTACATGCATAGCTATCCCATGTGCTTGTGTTTGTTGTTCGATTGGTGTGTTGTTGTTTTAGTTTGTAGTAGCTTTCTCAGCGTTCCCTTCTCTCCCTACCATGGTACCGGGCCATTCAACTGGGACCTAGTGTTTAGTTTTCTTCCACTGCAAGCCATTTGGGCTTGAGTGTGACGGGTGCTCAGGTTCGGGGGCCTGATGCAGGGGGGGGGGGGGGGCTTGTGGCTGGGTTGCAGGTTTGGGCTGGTCAGTCGGCTGTTCTGGCACCTTGAGGGTGAGATTGCAATTGCAGCCCCCGGGCCCCTTGGGCACCTTACCTCCACTTGCGACATCGGCGTTGAACAACCATAAAGAAAACAATTGACATGTACATGTAACTCTTGGTTAGTAGATGTGAAAATTGTATGTACATATCAAAAGACATGGGTTATGAAGAGGCCTAGGGTTTTTACACACCAAAAAATCCCATCAAAAATTCTTTAAACTGAGCTTCTGGATCTATATTTAATACTGGAACTTTACCTTATCATTCAAAAAAAATATTCAGAGGCCCATTTGTTCTTATTCTTTATTAATAAGGGAAGCTTTAATTTCTTAACCAAATTCTCTTCTTCATCATATACTGTCTTTGATTGATTCTTGAAACCTAGCCACTCCTTCTTCACCTGGACACCTGTTATGACACAAGCCAGCACATTCTTACAGAAAAGGGCTAAAATCTAACACTGCATAACTTCTTATTAACTGTTCAGTTCATTATCCGCTTGTGGTTTTCTTTTCATGGTTACTCACCCCAGACCTCTGCTCGGCCGGCACTACCAAAGAAAACTTTGTTGTTGATGATAAAATTGTCACCATATTCTTGATACTGACTCATGTGAATAACAAATATTATACTCGAACACTCCTGATTCGAACAGGAGCTAGTTGTTATTTTCTGGATATTCCACTTTTTAGCAAGTTTACCTGAGTAAACAAGAATCTTCTGTTTCTCCATGTTTGGAATTGAACCAGCAACTAAGCACTTGTTGGGGTGATTGTCATTTATGTTAGCATAATGTTTGTTAATTATTTTTCAACCAAACTATAGGTAAAGTACCTCTGCAGTGTTTGTTACCACCTAGTGAGGGCCCCTGCAGAGCTGCATTTCGCCGGTGGTATTACAATAAAGAAAAGGGAAAATGCATGGTGTTTTCTTATGGTGGATGTGAAGGAAATGCCAATAACTTTTACACCAAACCAGCTTGCAAACTTGTGTGCATGCAACGAAACACAAGTAAGTTCATACAATGTTTATATGCATGGTTGTAACAACCTGGCAAAATTCATTGTTTTATTTTTCTCTACTGGAAGCAGAAAAAATTAAATGATCTTACAATGCAGCAGTGGGACTGTATGTGGTCTGCTATTTGACTTGTTTGGAACATGATATTTTTGTAAGGGTTATCCTTTTATGGCAGAATAGATTGCACCCAAACATAACTACTTAACTTTCATGTTCCTCAGGTTCTGTACAAGCTGTTAAACAGACACATCCTCCAGAAATTGGAAACACCAATACACCAGGTGGGGAATGGCTTTTATATATCATAATGGCTTCTACTTAACAAGTATCTTGCAAAATTGTGTGGAGTATTGCCTAAAACAAATTTAAGCCAACAAGGCCATGGTCCGAGTAGGCCAAAATCAAACATTCTGCAAGATTGAGCAGGATAATTGTTTTATTACTTAATAAACTGTCAGTGAAACGCATTCTTTAGCTAGTTTAGACTTTGAACGAAACTTGGCAAAGTAGGTTTATCACATTCTGTATGTGTCAAATTGATAAGAGATCATAGATATCAAGGACTTCCTGAACGTATACTGTATGGGCATCCAGCCAAAAATGGCTTATATAGTATTTAAGTGGGCAGTGCATAACAATTTGGATTTATTTATTGTTTTATTTTTCATATTTTCTTAATGGCATCATCAGGGCTGCAAATAATTTCTTTCACTTGAAAGGACATATGTCCTACTTAAAGACACTATCAGGGTCGGACAAAACAAAATTTTGGTAGGACATCACTAAAAACAAAACGTTTTATTTTATTCATTGTTGCCGTAAAATGATCATGTCCGACCACACTTGGGATTTTGTCACACATAAGCAAATTTTGGTGGACAATGTCCGATGACTGACTGTTATTTGAAGCCTTGTGTCATTATTGTGTTATACATCTGTTATATATCTGGGAAATATAATAATAAAAAAAAAATTGTGCATGCAGAGTTTGTAAAGTTTGTTAATTTCCAGCTCACCTTCTACCAAATTATGTGGCCATGGATTAAGTCTGTTTTGGACTTTAAAGGTTGACTCCATGCAAACTTTTCTTCCCTCCTCAATTATTAACCAACATCTCCTTATAATCTGATTTGATCTGGAAACAGGACTTGTGTGAAGGCCAGCTAATTAAGACTGTTGGGGTGTCTCTAAGATAATTTTACAATTGAACCTCTCAAAGCTTAAGGGGCCAAGTACATGCATTTAGCAACCAGTTATATATGAAAGTCAGAGTCTATTAAGCAGTAATTAAACAAGAATGTTAATTCTGTGGAAACATAAAAATTTATTCCTACATTAATTTTCTCTACTTGGCTGTTGACATTTCTTTAATAGTCCATAATTATTACAAGCAATTTATGCCAGCTATATTCTAGGTGACATTGACTTTTGTCTGCCTGTAGACTTGTTTTTGCACAAGTTTGACTGAAAATTACTGCATTAACATATAATTTGTTACAAAAGTTACAGTTTACAGTGACAAGAAAAGTTCTGCATGCAGGGCTAGTTCCCTGTCTGAGTAGCATTTTTTTATGAAGGATCTTCCCAATAAAGGTGTTTTTATTATTTTATCTTCAATACTGACTAATTTCGATACAAGGAGAAGTGCTTCCATCAAATCTATAACACAAAAATAGCCGTCCCGATAACAAATACTAGTTTGGAATGCATTCTTTAAATATCATGCTTCATATGTCTAGCATGTGCAGACGCTCCAATATACCAGTTTGTTGTATAAACGTTTGTTGCATCAAATGGCTGCATGGCTAATGGATTAAGTGTCAGCAAAACACATGCAACAATAGTTATGGGAGAGACAGCAGGAGATGTAAGTACTGAAACCGTTGTCAGTTGCAATGATCCAGCAAGAAAATTAAGGTGGTGACTTAAACTGAAAACATTTGGAATATTTGGCTTCCTGTCAACACCCTCACTCAAAATGGAAGACCTGCTGTAGTTCCAGTAAACACGCTTAATGAAGGCTTACCTGGGCATTCTGTTAAACGCAGGAAAAGGGGATCCAGTGGTTCTTTAAAAAAGTGAAGAATATAGGCCACCTCAAGAACTGTGCCTACTTTGCCAAAAGGATAAGCCTAGATGACAACCAACAATTGACTGAGGTTTGTACGAACTCAATGGCTGTTCAAAAAATGATGACACAACAGGCAAATTTTGCTATTCATAAATAAAGCACTCTGACACCCAAGAAATATTAAAAGACAGTTTTACAACATAACTACCATATTCTTACCATGAATACCCCTTCCAAGACTCAAGAATCAAGACACAGGACTCCCTAGCTTGAAAGAACAGTACAGAAAGCAAGTGAAAGGCAGGATTCTAAAGAAAGTGAACAGAGAACACAAGCGTTGAATGAAGTCGCTTTCCACTCAATCAAGAAGAGCTTCCAGAGAACAGGGTTGTATCCCTAAGACAAATCATCAATGATTGGCATTTTGAGGGAGAAAAGATACTAGATGTAGGTCGGAGGACGATTATTTTGACAGGGAAGTCACAAACTAGCAATCAAGTTTCTGACAGAGGCACTATGGTTAGGGGAACACTAGTAACAATTTGCCCAGTTTTAATTATATACCAGGAACTCGCAATAACATGTTGATACTCCAAAGTCCACAGCAAGAGATGTATGTGCAGGCCTTTTCACGAGTGAATGTGGATGGATGCAATGATTACCAAAATTTCAGTTGTTAGGTGGTTATAACTCCTATAAATTTAATTGTGCTATCAATTTATACACTAAATAAGCAAACAGGCAACATGGTCATCATGTTTTGGTTCTTAAATTTTCCACACTGTTTTTTTTTCTTTTGAAGTTAAAATACACATTTTTGGAGTAAAAAATAGGTTGAAAAAAGTTTGTTTGACGATTTGTTGTGTACGGTTAAAATGTAAATAAACAGCATGTCTACTGTCACCATCGTCGACACTGCAAACAGCCTTTAGGAGCTGTCAGACTTGCAAAAGCAGTGACCAATACACCCTTGTAGTTTTATGTAATATTAACTTGCATACTTTTCCAGAAAAGTGTCAATTCACGAAAATTTTTAGCACCTTTTCCAAATGCTCCAGCAGATAAGCCACACCCTTGATTTCAATCGAAGATTTTTGGAAAAAAGGTTCGGCTTATCTGTTGGTTTTTACGGTAAATGTATTTTATGTCGAGTCATTCGGGCTCTGAATGTGAAATGAGCATGGGCTGCTGTTTGTCTGGTTTAAAATATATGCTTTGTTGAAATTTAAGTTTGCAAAAATTTATTCACTTTGAATCTACTTTTATAAAAGGAACATGCAAAGTACAAAGTAAGGAAACTTGTATCAAAGGCAATAAAACAATTTTCTAGGCCATTCATTTAATGGCTGTAAGTACAAATTCATGACAGAGAGGCACAACAGTTTAATAAATTTAATGGTTAAGCAAGGCATTGATGGATAAATGTTTTAACAGATATTATGAAACAGAAATTTAAAAAAGGCAACGATTGTTTTTAACTCGGCCTAGGAAGAGTTTTTTTAGGAGGGGGTGGGGTGGGGGGTTTGGCTAGTGAACACAGAGTGTTATTGTAGGACCTTTCTTGCAGGAAACAGTTTATTCTGAACTCTGAATATTTTGTGTAACAATTCAGTTCAACACAAGCCAATCAAATGTCTTTCCAAAGATCAGAAATCATGATGAGGACATTTATGTAGCATGTGGTATTTGTTACAGAAATCAAAATGAAATAAATTTGCAAAGGGAGGAAGACTTAGTCAAGGGAAGTCAGTTTAATTTTTAAATAAAACTGTTAATTAAAAACAGATATTAAATTCAGCACAAAGAAATTTCAATGCTTAGTTTGAGTAAAGAATCAGTGAATTGCTACATGGATTCGATTTTGTGTTTTGTGACTACCATGTCCAACTATAATTGGTGACAAATCATGTAAATGCAGGCATTTAGTGTGACTTCTAGAACTGTTTACTGCCAAGCCCAGTTTTTGTTGGCTTCTTACTGCTTATAAGAACATTTAACAACTCATTTTATGTTGCTGGTAAAAAAATAATCAACTGGACGGTCTGGGCCCGGTTCATAATCTGCCCGGCATTCTTTTGTTTTCAGTTTTTTGTCTGAAAATTGTACCAGACCCAGGCGTCCCAGCTGACTCTTTGGTCATGGTCAGACAAGATTTGATGTTTAAGAGCGATCACTTTTTCAAAATATTACAAACACGGCTTTCTGTTTAGTTTAAAATGTATTTTTTGTGTTATTCGAGCATTTGACTTGGAGCGAGCACTGACTATGCAAAACTGAAGACTGCTGTGGTTATAAAACATTAACCGCCTAGTTATAAGCTTTTTTGGAGCTTCTTGTTTTATCTAGTCTTACCAGAATGTTTTTAATGATGAAGCAAAAAAAGTCAGCAGACTTGTAAACACTGAGGTGTCTTTTACAGTTGTTTCTCTGAGCTTGAGACTGTTTGGGGATTATGGACTTCAATTACAAAACAGTCTCAAAGTTCAAAGCTCTCAAAGTTCAAAGCGCCATTGCGCTTTAGCACCAACACCACTGGAAAGGACTATAGAGATTCAGATGAACCATATGCCTACAGCATTTCATTCACTTAGAGACACATTTTGTCTCCCTTATGGAAAAGGGTTCTATCAGTGGCACCTATACTGGTCTCATGCGGCAATGATGTGCTGAACTCCTGTCCCATGAAGTACCTAGATCCAGTGGTCCTCCTGAAGCACAGTTTGTTTATATAACAAGTACCTCATAATGCCCTTGTTTTACTTCCTCAAGCAGGAGCCAAGTCCCTGTTGATAGACAACAGTTCTATTATTGCATATAAAGTGTCAAAGTGTTCTTTCAAAGTAATGCACACACCTGGTTTTATCTTTATGTGAAGTGCCTGCATCTCTCTCAGAACACCCGTACTTTCCATCTCAGATGTCTTCTACTTTCAAATGGTTAGAGATTCCTGTGTTGTTGTACCAGTATTGGGTGGTCGGAAACTTTACCTGGGCTTGGCCAGCTTTGATAGTCACTGCACTTTAAAGATTCTTCAATGGATTGGTACATTGCTCTGTGAACTTGTCTGCTGGTACTAGCACACTGACTAACTTTTCTATGCCATTTGCCTCAAGGACATCGCAAGATTTGCATGTCTGAAACCATGTTTTGAGATGTGATGGTTTTGGTCAGACTTTATCCAGGTTCTGGTTCTGCAGACTTTATCCAGGCGTACAGATTCATTCTAACTTGTCTATGAGCCATCTGCAGATACCATCTATGGTAGAAGTTCTTCAACACCCCTGTCAAAACCCAAACCTTGTCTGAAAGGCACTGTTACTGGCTTAGAGTGCATTCCCAATCCACCCCCCAGTGGTAGAAGCAAGCACTAGCATGTGTCCTTGTTCTAGATCTTTTTTGTTCAATTTCATTCATATCCCTGAGCCTCATCTATAAGGGTCAGGTCCAACACTGAATCACACAAAGTAATCAGACTTAGAGAACCCACAGAGTTCTCAAGCGGTATCACTAAGTATATGGGTCTCATCAGGATACGCTACTCCACAAGGAACTTTGCATTTCAGTTGGTGTGAATCTTTGCTGACTGGTCATGTTTTAGCTTGGAGAGTATAAATGTACCATCAAGATTCCGTGGAGTGAAAACAGTCTGCCAGGGTCTGTTCAAATGCTGTCCAATTTTTAAGTTTATTCAATCCCAGTCAGAAGAATTTTTACCCCTTTGCAAAAGTTGCGTCTAAACATGCTAATCATTAATTATTGATAAAGACACTAGCTTGTTTTTGACTTACAAGGTCGGAAAACTAAAACTAATGGAGTTTTGACAGGTTATACTGTTGCTAGTGTTATCCATTGTGTCAATAAAGTGACTGAAACTTATTCATTAATAATTGGGTATTCGTTTGATATGATTCTTGTAGCATCAACTGAAAAACAGTGGTACAGGGTACTATAAAACCATCAAAGTTTAAAAGCTTGAAAGTCCTGGAAATCATTACCATGCAGCCACCTAAAAGGCCTATTTGAAAAAGATTTTTGTATGTTTTTGCTAAACGTCTAGTTTCTCAAATCTTGACTTTAAAAGATTAGGGAAGAATCAAATCAAAATGGTATCCACAAGGTAGAAAAGTGCACAAACAATCAAAATGAAATAACCTTATTAAGTAGCTTTAAGAAAAATATAATTTGGAAGAGAAAGGAAATGGCTAAAAACCAACAACTTAACTTTTCTCCTTTTTTGGAAATGCTTTTGGCACCGGTTTTCCCTTTAGAACTGACTGCTGTCATCTACTTCTGGCTAACAGAAAAATGTGGAAAAAACAAAATTCCTATTTTTTTCTTGGCGAGTACCTAAATTGACTGTCAATTAAATATGTAGCTTATTTGACTTTACTCTTTTGGTTTATTGTGATGTTAAAGTTTTTTCCGTTTTTCTGATTACATTTTAGAAATGTTTCACTTTATGTGGTATAAATGTGTTGTTACAGTGATAGAAAAAATTTAGAAATGTCGTTGGACCTTTCGCAAAATATTCTATTCTGTACGTTTCTTATAGTCAAAAGGGTTCAAGCATTCCCGCCAATGCTGTAGTATGAATTAATTCGTGAAAGTTTGATTTAGTTATTCGCTTCATTAGTCTATTCTTGAAATGAAGAATTCAATTCTAAACTCGAATATTGATTAAATTATTGCCTCGCTTCGTGTATTGCAAATTAACATAATTTCTTTTTGGAATATCAACTGCCAAATGTTACAGACCGCATTTTTTCCATTATTCTATTCACTAGTCACCGTTTTAACCCTGTCACAACATAGGCACAACATGGTGTACTGACAATTAAGGCAAGAAAAAGGTGGAGTTAATCAGAAACAGAAAACAATTGTTGTTGACCCAGATTCATTTTAATATAGAAATTTGGGATATAGTTGAATCCCAATAAGACGAACCTTAATGGCAAATTGAAAAAGGATCGAGTTATCAAGGGTAAGAGAATGACCTGGAGGGGACAAAAAGCTTTGAGTTAGCGAGAGGTTCGAGTTACTGGGATTCAACTGCACTATTCTTTCAAATTCTCACATGCTTGACGTGTGAAGACAGATCTCAATCAAAATCATTTTTTTAGTGGGATATTAAATGATATCAAAGGAAACCTATTTACAAAAACATTAAATTTGAAGCTCAAGTACATCCTGGTCATAAATTATTTGTCTGGTGTAGTTGGTGTACGGCAGTAGCTGATGGTCCTGTTTTTAGTAAATCTGTGCTTTTCCATTATGCAGAACCACCCATTGCAATGTGGACAGAAGTCTGTTACTTGCCACCAGTTACAGGGCCTTGCCGTGCTTCTTTTCCTCGCTGGTATTATAACTCATTTAGCAAGAAATGCTTGAAGTTCACATATGGTGGCTGTAAAGGGAACATGAACAATTTTCACACCAAGATAGACTGCAAGAAACACTGCATGAAAAGAAAAGGTAAAACCCGTGCCAGGGCTGCCATTTGGTATGGAGCTCTAAGAAGACGTACCAGTAACTACCAAAAATTGAGACATGGTTAACTGTCCATGCAAATAGAGCACAGGCATTACTTCTCTTATGGATAGGTTAGAGAGTAACATGTCAGTTAAAAGGATGCAACCAGACCTTTCCATAGCGATGTCTTTCAAGACACGGTACAATCATATTATCTGTTCAGTACCTTATAGCAAAAGGTATTTTAAAAGTAGTAAATAGTTAAATAAATGCACTTTTAACTCCTGACTCATTGTGGTCATGCCAAAGTGCAGACCCCTCAGATTGTGCAGACCATGCAGACTCCACAGACTGAAGCTACTTCTCACACATATTGGTACATTGTAACAAATACTTCTAGAACAGATTCTTGTTTGTACTTATGTTCAATAAATCCAGATGTTAATTTTTCAAGTAAATTTTTTACCATTTTTGAAAAATTTGGAAAAAGTTGTAGCTCGGTAAAAAATAAATCTTTTTTGAATCATTGAAATAAGTAAAACGAAAGAATGCTTTTTTCCTAAGCTCAGAGAAACGTTTCAACATTTATTACTGTATGTTAATAATTTGTTTCTGCCTCAGTTATGTTGCTTTTCATCCTAAATCTGAGTAATATACAAAGAAAATAACAGCTGTAATTGAATGAAATCAGTCATTAATTACTATGAAGAAATGCTTGGACGCATTTGAGTTTTTTTGGCAAGTTGTTTTTGTCAATTGCGTGTATCTTCAATTGCGAATTACAGTTAACGTGAATGTTATCCTCATGACACATTGCTGGGACCCTGACAAACTGATGACCTACTTCGTACTTAAATTTGCTGGAAATGGTCCATACTTCATGCACGTTTCTCTTGGTGTGTGCACGTTTGTATTTTTTGACTGAAGGCAAATATGGCATGCTTTTGTCCATTTGTTTGAAGAGTCCCAGAGAGTCACTCGAACAATCACCTGAACTATCCAAGTGGCTCAGTTTGGTAATCAAAGCATGATTACTTTGGCATCATCATGGTGCATCATAGTGCTACATCTCTTCCTCAAAAGGAGCCTGACGTTTCATGGCTTCAGCTACCACCTTTTGCTTATGACTGTTGGCTTCTGTTCTGGTCGTTGTTGATGCAATGTACAATGCTTTCCTCGTCCTTAAGTTCATAATTAGCAGATCACCATTATGTTTTGAAAGCACACAAATACGTTTTTCATATATAGAATGCTTTGCCTAATTTTCTTTAAAAAAAGAGCTTCTTTGGTTGGCTGGTCAAGTGACCAGAGTGTTGTTGGCATGTTGTAAAGGTGTTACCCAAAGGGGTAACAGAACCATCAAACCGTCGGTTGTTTACAATTATCAAGAATTCTGTTGGTGGGGCTCAAAGTCACCTTCAGTTTAGAAACATTAACTCATACACAAGAGTGATGCGGATGAAATGAATATTTTTTTAAACAGATAGTCGAACCTGAGAAATATTAATGAACTATATGCTCCATTTAACAGAGGCAGGTATGGAAATACTCACTCACTAACAGGCAACATTCAAACATGTTGGGTGTGTAAAAAATTGCATAGTTTTTCTTGCACTTCTTGTGTCACTTGCCCAGATACTCCGAATGCATGAAACTTACAGAAGGTTTAAAATCGGCATCTATAATGTGCCGGTGACTGCAACTTTATTTAAAAAAAAAACAGCTAAAAGTGTCTTTGGAATGCAGTTATGTGAATTATGCCTGTGGCTTCTATGATACTTTTCCATGATGTCATTACTTGAAAAAAATGAAGCAAATTAAGAAGTCTGGTGAATGTTAAGTCTTTATCCCTGAAAAGAAACGTTTATTCTAAAAATTTTCAGTTCTAAAACTGTTGAATATATACTAGAGACTTAAATCTTAAAAATTTGTCAAATTGTTTGTGGTAATGAAATTTTCCAGACATGCAAAAAAAACAACGAAATTAACTTTCTCATGCTTTTTTTTAATTTAAACAAAACACTTCAGCTGTTTTTGTTTTGTTTTGCTATTTTATAGTGCTTAAAATGCCACTCATGATGATAAATTCTACTCACGATGTAATGTAAAGACAGTTAATAAGTAAATGATAAGCCCATTTACTCCCATGGTTTTTCCAGAAAATGTCAGGTTGATGCATATATGGTACACATGCCTGTTGCTGGGCTTTTTTCTCAAGAGATTGCAGCTAATTACTTTATTCTATTCATATGTAATATGTATTTTTGCATTTCACTTAGGGTATGCAAAAGAAAGACAATCTTAGTCTAATTTTTTCCCGGACTTTTTTCGTTTTCTTTTTCTCTTGCTTTCTTTTAAAGTTTTGTTGTAAGTATTGGAAACGTTTCCTGCAAAATGTCAAGGGAAAAACGAAACTGAGTACCTGATAAATAAGACAAGGTAAGCCTGTACAGCCTGCTGGGTCTGCATTTTGGCATAACTGGGCTCAATGAGATCAATTTGATATCATACATACATGGGGTTTAGTGACTGGCCAGTTCTTACTTAATTGTTATCCAAAGATTGTACTATACACATACAACAAAATAATGTTTTGGCAGCAGTGATGATAAGGGTGGTCTTTTAAATGGGTATTGCTAACTAGCTGTATTGCTTAAATGTAATATAACAAAAAGAGAAGAGAGACTAAAGTCATCAGCAAACATATTGCCCCTCCTGCGGGAAGCATTTTAGTAAGCAAACATCACAAAATATGAAAGATACAGCTGGCATTCATTATTTTTTTTAGAAGCTCAGTTGTTGTTTTAGACAACACAAAAGGGTTGCTTAGACTTTGTGCTGGTTTGCTACAAATTATTTCAATGTACTCAAGGTATAATTTTGTGATACAAGTTTGAGTGACAGGTTTGAGTTTAATATCACTTCAACTTTTACCTAGACTTATAAGTTTTATGGCGAAAGTTTCCTGCTATGTGAAGTGGGCAGGAAAAATTAAGAAAAACTCTTTGGTGAATATTAAGAGTCATACGTTCATGCATGTTCAAGGCCATTTGACACGTTGGGGAAAAAGTGCAAATTGGTGCCTTGATATCTTAACTCAGAACTTGAACTTGAAACTCAAACTTGGAAAACAGAAAAAAGCTCAGAATACTAAGTATTGAATTATATACATATAGTTATAATATTGTCAAATATGTATGGTATACTCAAACTCGGGTAAATAAGGTTAAACTATTGAGTTATAGTAAAATAATGCAAGTTAAAAGTTGCATGAGTCAGTTGTGACACTAAGAAATACTCAAATCCATGAGTTCCTAACAGACGAAGAAAATGTAGCACAAAGCACGACCCATAGATCGACATCGTTTCGAGTAACAAAACTATGATTATATCCAAAATAGAGGAAATTTAATCGAAATATTTCGAGGTTTTTTCAACGTCTTTTTCAACCAGATAAATGCTGCAGCTATGTTGAGAGATTGAGCCTAAGGTGAAAACGACAATAACTGCATAGTTGTTACGTAACCACATACAATCTGAATGGGTAAATTTCAAAGCAATTGAGATTTTTTAGGTGCTTCCAAACTGTTGCTTATAGCAGGTGTTAAGGCTTAATAGGCCTACAACGATAGTTGACCAACACATTCCAATAATATGCTTTCCTAACAATCAACAACAATCAATCTGTTATTATATAAATAATATATAACAGAGCATTTTGTTTTGTATCTTAGCAAGAACACTATTGGTTTAAATAAAGAAACCACAGTGTCTGTGAAAAGGCATTTTTTCCTGGTTGCTAGTTGAAGTGTTCCTGTCAGTGCTACTGTCCTTGTGTACTAAAAATTGTATCCATAAATATTACAGGAATTTGTTAATGTCTTAATTACGTTTAATTATGCTTCAAAGGGTTCATAAACAGTAGTTAATCACAAAATTGAAAGCTGTATTAATTTCCCAAACTTAGCGGGAACGTTTTAAACTAAGAGTATTTTCTCTTGCCCCAACAGTTTCTTCATTGTCAACAACTTCAGTATATAGCTTGACATCTTCCACCACTGTCCCAGTTACCTCAGGTGAGAGCAAAAAAACACCTGCACTATTTTATCCCAGTTTTGCAATTAAACATCCAAAAATACAGCTTACAAGTTTGTGATAGTTATAAGAGTATAAAAAGTAGAGTATCATGATCATAAGAGTGAATAATTAATTTTCAATTAATAATTAATTAACTGATAAAGGTTATTCGGTAAAAATCACATTGCTTAATATTTTTGAAAACAAAGGCTTGCAATTATTGATATTCACATAAATTAAAGGTAATATGGGCAGAACGTTATATAGCTCATAAGGTGAAGACGCTTCAATATTTTTTGTATATGATATATGCATAATTTTGTAAATGATATATAGTTCAAGGTGCATAGGATTCAAAACAGTTACTGATTTAACCACTAAATGGTTAATGAAGTTCAGTGTCTAGCTAAAGTATTAACCTTAGTCCTGTCACAGCGCAAACAAAATATATATGAAATAAATGGTTTTTGAGCTGGGTATGTTATATTGCCTTAAAATTGGAGTGAAATAGTTAAGTTTCTGTTGGTACCCCCATGAGGATAGTTTGTAAATGAGAGTGATGGCACAAAATCCATTTGCTTCAGTGAGTTGTAAAAGAGGCTGGAGGGAAGAGTTATATTTAGCGAGGACACGTTTAATTAAACACTAGTGACAAGAGTGTGGAAAGTTATCTCAATTGGGCTTTGTAATGCACCACTACATTTTAACGACTGATGGATTCCTATATCTTTTTTGGAATATTTGCCTGATTTCTATTGACATATAAGCTAAAAGATACCAGAATTCTGCTCAGCTCAAAAGGAATATAGATGCACTTTCTTGTAGACCCTGTGGTAGTTGTTTTGGGTGATGCAAGGTTTTGAAAGGTGAACAACAAGTCCCTTTTTGTCTGTGTTATCTCAAAGCCCCACAGTAAAGGTATTGTATGCAAGGTGGGACCAACTATTGTTAAGAGCTTCCCAAAAATCTACAATAAATAGGAAGACTGCCTTTTCACTTATTAATCGAAGGGACTTTTTGGGTTATGACCAGTTTCTTTTGTTAGAGACTCTGTAACGTTTTATCCAAGTGAAACAACTCGTGACAGTGTGAAGGTGGGTAGTGTAGCAATAGGTCATGTTCCCCTGTGTAACTATGAAGTTATTCGTCATTTGTAGAGTCGTGGAACTGATGACGTGAGAGCCAACTGTGCCTCATTGGGTTGTTTAAGTAACGAAAAACGTGTTATATAAAATAAAAACATCTTTACACAAATTCCTGGTTTACAATAATATGAGCATTTTGTCAGTATTTTAAACTTGGGACACTCTTGTGATTGAAAGGGTCAAGATCGGTTTAGAGAACTTTTGTCTTTGCAAACACCAACACAATATGCATATTAAGCCTATCATGCAAAGAAAAAGGTTTGTATTTTGTTGAACATGCATATTTTATTTATTTAGTTTCTTTTAAAAATTAATAATGTTTTTTAATGTCTAATACGGCACAGTAATGCATGAAGAAGCAATGATGTTTCAGGAGGGTTCTACTACTACTATAAATATTTCACTACTATTGATTTCTTCAAAAAACTAACGTAAATTAAAGTAAACAGCTTGTACGTTAAATTACTGTTATCCAACCTCGGAGTGAGGGGGATTGCCACAAGAAACAATATTCGGTTCAATAGGGATTAGTTTGCTAAAGAATGGCAGGCAATGCGCAGGGGAGTGGTGGCGGTAAGCGAAACACCAACAGCTTACATTTTTTAAAAACCTCTCAACTGTAAAGGGTTTCAAAATTATTAGCCTTGCTGATAAGGTATATGCTCCCTCCCAGATGCCAGGATCTTATATCCTTTTCATTTACATGTTGGTTCATCAAAGCAATTAATTTCGGGCAGCCACCTATTTACATATAAGAGGTGGTAGATTAGGGTACGTTTTGTAAAGTAAATACTGTACTTTCTAAGTTTTATTCAAGGGGAATGTAGTAAATATTGTAGTGAATAAACTTGTTTCATAACAACGGACAAAAGTTTTCTCCTTACATCTAAGACAAGTGAAAACAGACCAGGGGCGATTTACAGGCATGGCTTGATTGGGTAAGCTGGCCCAATAACAAATGGAAGTAACTGTTATTATGCGAACTCCTACATAGGGCATTAGGACAAAAGTAATGACCTCCCACAACCTTAATCCCAGAGAGCACCAAAACACTCAATATTCAGTGCTCACTTATCCAAAATACTCCTGCACTGCACATGCTAAAAAATATGCTCCTTGTCCTGCTAGCTGTGATGTTCAAGTGTCGCTGTTCAAATTGTTCTGGTCAAGATAGATGTGCCACAGCTGTTGGGTGCTTCACAATAATCAATCACACAACTGGAGGTGCAAGGCAAACAGAAAAAGGATGTTTTGCTACCTCAGAGGAGTACAGAATACAGTGCACAAGACGGGAAGATAACAAGCATAAAGTGGAATGCTGCAAACAGGACATGTGCAATGACTTCACAATCTCTGATGAAAGCAACGGTAAAGTTAAAATTTCTTAACGCTTAAGAGTGTATCCATAAGAAGACCAGGCAACAGGTGATACAGCTCATATCACCGATTTCGCCCAAACTTAGCATAAATGTTGGGTATGGTGAGCTATTTACTGTGACAAAACATCAGCGCAAAATATTTTATTCCCTTCAAGTTATGGCACCTTTTGCAAAAATGGCCATTTTTCACTAATTTATGCATATTTAATTAGCTGACTTTGATTGACCAGTTCCACAAGAAAAAAAGACTTCTGAAAATAAATTTCACTGCATTATATTCTGTGGTTATTAGGCTTTAAGTACAATAATTCACTTCAACCGTCTGATTTGATTTCTTCTCCTCAAACGGTCTTTTGGAAGGTACACATTTCGTACTGTTGGAAATAGTCTTTAACTAGTGCCCAATATCTCCCATGAGCAACAACTTATATACATTATTCTTACATGGGTAATGAAGTCCATCATTAAACTTTACAAAAATGCAACAAAATGTCTGGGGACTTCAATATTTTATTAGTATTGAGGAACTAAACACACGTGACTTAACGATTTCTTGCTATTTCATCAAAATTCACCGAAACACAGAAGCCATTTATTTGCCTCAATTCGGCACAAAATCGGTACGAAATAGCTAATCAAGCATAAATATATAGATAACAATCAAAATATTGGCGAAGATTGGCAGTTAGGGCATTTTTCGGAGCGTTTTCAGAGCCATATAATTCGGCAATGTTGTGATAGTAAATGTAAAAATAGCAGCGAAAGATTTTCTTCAAAAGCTCGCTCAATTCAACATTTAGGCACATCAAAGTTAAGAAACAAGAAAGTAATACTACATACATGCCACTTATCGACACACAGATGCTTTCTTTTGAAGAATTTGTTCTTCCTCGCTGCACTTCGATCCTTCGATCGATCTCAATTGACATGTACTGTTGCTTTGAGGCGCGATGAACTTAGCCAATACATCGTGGGTCATTCTTCGTGAAAGGTGTAAACAGGTTGTCAATAAAGTCATTCAAAGAGCTGTTTAAAGTTCACGGAAGGACACTTGTCTCAGCCAGTTTGAATGAAATAATTTAACTGGAAAATAAACAGCCGCCATGTTGTATTTGTGCTTTTGAGCCTGCCGTTTCAGTCAGCGGTAAAGCCGTACACTTGGGCAAGTACGTAGTGTAGTCATCATATAGTTGTTTTACTAAATCCTATATAGGGATGTTCATAGAGGGGATACATAGCCTAGCCCTACACAGCTATACACGCCTAAACACAGCTATACACAGTTTTACACAGCTATACACACGCGTGTTCATTTGCTTTTCCTCCGCAAATGTTTGTTTTCGTCGGAATAAGTAGCGGATGGTGTTATCTACCCTCTGAACAACCGGGGCTTGATCTTAGCCTTATAAGTAGTGTGCGTTTCAGGTAAAAGTGAGAATTTTTTTCAACTTCTCCATTGAATTTTTTTGATAAATAGTTGAAGAGAAATACACTGGATGCAGTGTAATGTATGCGATGCAATCGGTTTTGATGCTCTGAAATGTCGGAAACCATTAGAGCAAGCATCAGAGCAAGTTTTTCCATCTTATATCAGGTTAAAACTAGTATGTTTATTGTTTTTTTTTTTTTTGTTGTTTCTGTCTTTTTTGGGAGGTGGGGGAGGGGGTGAACATGGACATTCGAAGAAATGGCGGTCAGGTTGTCAGCCTGGCCTGTGTACATCTATTCCTTCTGTTCAAATCGTCTATATTATATTTGTACCCACTCTCTTTTTCGGGATCCCACAAAGTTCTCCATCTGTCCATTTACCGATAAACGTCATTACTGCAGTTTTATTAATTTGTTTTAGAAAAGGGCTTTTATGGGGACAAATTTTTCCTCCTGAATGCCCACATTGCAAGTGACGAATTGCGGCTTCAAATGATAATTTTCTTCATCACCGACTCAATTTAAGTGGCTATGTGAGTTACAAAGACGCGAATGCAGACTTTTGTAGAGAGCTTAAACCCCGCATTAAAACTAAACAAATTTATTGCAAGACTAGGACTACGCAAGACGGCAAAACTTATTAGCTAAAATATAATGTTTCAACCAGCACAGGTAGTCTTCTGTCTTCTTCGAGGTCAACGCGAGGGAAACCCGTTTTATTCTTTGTTGTTTTCTCTCTCTACATTCACACCTTTATAGATATATGTATATATTTGCTGCGCCATATTAGCCTGTTCCAGGCGTTCGGTTAGTTTGGAACAGGCTAGCGCCATATAGACTGCGTCCCTAAAGGCATTTCGTACGTGAATACTTTGTTCAGTTCAGCACAGACGCTCCCCCAACTAAAGCACTTGCGCAAGAAACGATTACAAAACCTACCTCGCTATCCACCGTATAGTGATTTATCCCGTGGTAAACCTTATTCTCCAATTTTGCTGAGTTATTCATTTTTTCCCATTTATGCCCCGGGGGTAGGGGAATTTGGTCAAAAAATGTAATCGTTATGCGCGGTATTAATCACTATTTCCGCCAGGGGAGGGGAATTTGAACAAGCAATAAAAAAATACAAATGTCTGGAAAGTAACTGGGAGACGTTGACATTTTGATTTATTTAACTGTGTAGCGTCTTTTATGCTAAAAATAATTGTTTATGTTCCAAAATGACGCTAAATGGCGGTATAAAACTGCTCCGACGTTTCGGCAATACTGCCTTCTTCAGGGTGCCACCCCCAAAAAGGCAGTATTGCCGAGACGTCGGAGCAGTTTTATACCGCCATTTAGCGTCATTTTGGAACATAAACAATTATTTTTATTTGGTTGCCGTGCATGCCGACCGTTGAACAGAAAAATCAAGAACTCTGTTTCGGTGAAAGTCAAATGGAACAGTATTTTTTCTGGAAAATCTCTTCGGAGATTGACGGAACGTCAGAAATTTTCTTACCATTTGTAAGGTTTTCCAGTTCTAGTCTCCCATCCTTCAGGTCTCCCACCAACGGAAAGAAATAACAGGAAACTGAGCTACAAATGGTAAGCGACATCTATTTCGGTTAGTTTGCTAATTTTGGAAAGAAGCCTTTCCATTTTTCAGTGGTCATTCCAACCGGTTCTCTCCAACAAATGGTAAGCACCCTAGAGTTCGTTCAGCATCACATTGCGGTAAACACGTGAAGCTGTAGCGGAGGAAATTGTTTTCCCTACGACAATTTGAAAATATTCTCATTTTCATCACAAACGCATCCAACGAACACTCGCGGAGGAAAAGCAAATGATCGCGCGTGTGGTCACGCGTGATGGACGCGTGATGCCCAATGAACAGCCGTACCGCTGACTGAAACGACAGGCTCAAAGGTAGAAATTCAACATGGCGGCTGTTTATTTTCCAGTTAAATTTATTTCATGCAAACTGGCTGAGACAAGTGTCCTTCCGTGAACTTTGAACAGCTCTTTGAATGACTTTATTGACAACCTGTTTACACCTTTCACGAAGGATGAACCACGATGGATTGACTAAGTTCAGCGCGCCTCAAAGCAACAGTACATGTCAATTGAGATCGATCAAAGAATCGAAGTGCAGCGAGGAAGAACAAATTCTTCAAAAGAAAGCATCTGTGTGTCGATAAGTGGCATGTATGTAGTATTACTTTCTTGTTTCTTTACTTTGATGTGCCTAAATGTTGAATTGAGCGAGCTTGTGAAGAAAATCTTTCGCTGCTGTTTTTACATTTGCTATATCACAACATTGCCGAATTATATGGCTCTGAAAACGCTCCGAAAAATGTCCTAACTGCCTTTTCTTCGCCAATATTTTGATTGTTATCTATAGATTCATGCTTGATTAGCTATTTCGTACCGATTTTATGCCAAATTGAGGCAAATAAATGGCTTCTGTGTTTCGGTGAATTTTGATGAAATAGCAAGAAATCGTTAAGTCACGTGTGTTTAGTTCCTCAATACTAATAAAATATTGAAGTCCCCAGACATTTTGTTGCATTTTTGTGAAGTTTAATGATGGACTTCATTACCCATGTAAGAATAATGTATATAAGTTGTTGCTCATGGGAGATATTGGGCACTAGTTAAAGGCTATTTCCAACAGTACGAAATGTGTACATTCCAAAAGACCGTTTGAGGAGACGAAATCAAATTTGACGGTTAAAGTGAATTATTGTACTTAAAGCCTAATAACCACAGAATATAGTGCAGTGAATTTTATTTTCAGAAGTCTTTTTTTCTTGTGGAACTGGTCAATCAAAGTCAGCTAATTAAATATGCATAAATTAGTGAAAAATGGCCATTTTTGCAAAAGCTGCCATAACTTGAAGGGAATAAAATATTTTGAGTTGATGTTTTGCCATAGTAAATAGCTCACCATACCCAACATTTATGCTAAGTTTGGGCGAAATCGGTGATATGAGCTGTATCACCTGTTGCATGGTTCTGCCCTGTTCTCTCACGGGCACACTCTTAAGGCAAAAGTCTTCATTCGGTATATAAAAAGACCATTGGGATTTAAGATGTTGACTTTGTTTTTTTTAACGCCATTGCAGTCAGAATCAGAAAACATTGAGGACTAGCTCCGTTCATTTCTCATAATCCTTTATCCCCATAACTGAGTACTCTTTTTCTAATGCCATCAACACTAATTTCCACCACAGTTTCTTTACAATCGGTAACATCGTTGGACACATTTCTTCTTGACTCGTGGTCATGACAAATGCAAAACACCTCTCTCTGTTCCACGAAAAATTTAGCACTGTGAAGGATGTCTCCAAAATCGCTCCATCGTTGACGATTTTATGTCCCATTGCTTAACTATCACAGTGAATCTCCTTGACAACTCAAAGTAAAATGGCAACAGTTTGCACATTTCTTTCCTTTCACTTCCATGCACGGCCAAATTTCTCCTCTTCTATAATTTAAGCACTGCTTTTTTCATCCTCTTTTCCTTGCCTGGTGTTAACTGCATCGACACTAGCCCTATACCTGCTATAGACTCCTTGTCATGCTTTTCGCCTGCTGACCAGCCCCCCTCCCCGTAAGCGTTTTCAAAGGTATATCTTGTGTAATATGTCTCTCTTCATACCAGTTTTTTATTCAGCTCAAAATCTGTTGCTTCTCAATTTTTTTCTTCTCTATATTTAAACTAGTCTGCCGTGTATGGTAATTCTCCTTGATGCACGAGTAGAAATTCAGCTTGCAAAAAGGAAATGTTTGGGTCTTCAAATATGTCCTATACATCCCAAGAAAATGGAGAAGTTGAGAGCTGATTAAGAACAGATGTCAATTTATTTGTCAAAAGTTATATTTACATTTTACTCTGGTAATCATCTCTAGTTTTCAGAAGCACAAAGTAACAGGAATTATGTATGCTGGACCCCCTTGATACGTACACTGCAAAAAAAAAAATCAAATCATGCTTTTTTGGAAGTAACCTTATAATTAATAATTGCAAAATATTAAAATGTGAAATGCAAAGGCTAGAGTACCGTACACAAGATGGCTCAACTGGTCACTGATTGAAGACAATTAATGATCATTGTTTTCTTTCAAATTTAGAGGCGAACAAGTTAATGCTATTTTTATTGCATAGTCTGATAGCAAAATTTTAATCCACAGAGCAGAAACAAGTAAAGTACCCTACCACATTGCCAACAAAAAGGCCTTACATAGGTAAACGAACTGTTACTAAATTTTTGGTTTATTATAAGTATTCAAAGTTTTTTACACTAATATGAGTCAACAACTGATAAGTTAACAGAGACACAACAGTTACAATAATTCTGAAACCAATGACGACAAAACAACTGAATGATTCAACCTCCAATTGATCCAATCATCAATCACAAAACAACCCGTCAGTTAGTGACAAAAATAATTTTTCACCTTGTGACAAAAAAAAAACTCAGTTCAATTGAATGCATGACGAGTAAAGTTCAGTCGTTTTGTCGGTGTTGAATTCAAAATGATCTGTTTGTTCAGGTTGGCAGTATTTGGTTGAAAATGTAATCGTTGTCGCTCATTTGTTGTGCCATTCAAGCCCATCAAGTTTGAATACAATTAGCGGTCAATCACTGTAAACATTAACTACAAGCTTAATTATTTATGTGACATGGTGGATTTATAAATTGTGTGTTTTTAAAGTTGCTAACAATAAAAACATGCTCGTTTCTCTAAATCTACGTGCACTTTATGCAAAGAGATGTACAAACTTGGAATTTTCGCCGAACCACAGCAAATTGAACTTACAATAGACTGACAAGTTTAATTGACAGCCGTAACATTGCAGTGAAGCTAATCGACCCGTTTCATGTATCAGACTTAAAGGAGCTACGTCACGGACAACCCATCTTGAAAAAACTGGCAAGTTTATTCAAGTTTATCGTTTGTAATCTGTCTTAACTTTCGTCAGTCGGAACCATCCTCGGTTGTTTTCGCATTTTTACTACTCCTGTTGTTGTTCTACATTACCAAAATATTATTTTGAGGTTTTCTTCAATTTGGATATAATAAGAAAAACGACTTAAAATATCGTGACATTGCTCCTTTGAGGCCATCAACTAGTAAACAACATTTCCCTAAACACTCATTACCAACAGTCACCATCACAACTACCCTTGCCATAACAATCACACTTCAAACCATTTACAAAGAACATACTTATACTTACAGTATACGGATGTTTTTGTCTTATCCCACTAGCAAAATGTCATGATTCACCAAGCAACAAGTTTTATGGTGAGGCAGAATCTTGGGAGCCCAATGACTGTACTGTTTGTGTGTGCCGTAATGGCACACCAGAGTGCCTGGCAACAGTATGCCGCCACCCAGACTGTAAAGAACCTTTGTATATTAAGGGTCAGTGTTGTCCTGTGTGCCCATTGGTTGACCCTAGCTCCTCAGGGCATACTGAGGCAGGTAATAATACAAGTCACACATTAATTGTCCATGTGAGATACCTAACTTGCATTCAGAATTTGATACATAGTATAATGTGCTTACCATTGATAGGAAAAACTGACTGTGGTAATGATAAGTAATTTAATTCTAAACTCACTGATCATGACCAATATGAAAACGGGGCACGTTACAGCTACCATATTTTAATTCTGGTTGTACAGTTAAAATATAAAAAAAACTGGTGGAAATGAAAATTGTTTATGAACGGAGAGAAATATAGCCAACATAAATGGTATGTAGTATTTTGTTGGTTTGAAACTCACTAAGATGAAAGGACAGTACCCAAGAACCAGTAACCTCAAAACAGATTGTCCAGTCACAATTAACTCAGATTTGTGGTTACATATTAGAAGCGTTATACTTCCACTTTTTACCTTCTTTTGCTGATTTATTAATTGTTACTGATTTCAGTCATCTGTATTTTTAGATCTCATCAAAGCTTTTGCAGAAAACAAGCTGGACACTGTTTTAGGTTTGTTGTTGTTTTGGTGTCGTTTGTTATGTTTTGGAACGTTCTATGTTGCTCTTTTGTAAGAAGAGAAGCTTAAACTTGCTGCACAAAAAACTTGGTCCTTATGTTGAGAACAGTACAAATTGTTGAACCCACTATAGAGGCTATTCCTAATATCATTCCTTCTCCTCTCACTTGAGTGACTGTTGTATTCATGAGCTGCGGAAAAAATATGATTAAGATGGGTGAGACTGAAACTTGTGGATATGATCGTCAGATACTGTGAACATGGGAAACGTAACTAAAATGACGTTTTCTTACTTTTTAAGTGAGCATTAATCATGGGCAGAAGCAAGATGTGTGCCGTGACATTCGTTCAGGCCAGTATTACCTGGTGGGTCAGAGTTGGCAGTTGGACCAGTGTACAACATGTTACTGTGGTAAAAGTGGCAAGGCAGCATGTGCAGTGCAGATGTGCGAGAGAGATCCTCAGTGCAAGGATCTTCTTCGCGATAACAGTCAGTGCTGTCCTAAGTGTGGGGATGAGAACGGTAGACACTTCATTTATTTTCGTTACTGGTGTTTCTGGGAAATTCTTTATCAGATGTTACAATGTCCATGGAAACATAATTTTTTTTTCTAAAACGTAGACTAATGATTGCTTGTGGCTATTGTTTCTAAAAATCTCTATTCGTCTATGATTACTCTATTCACTGCAAAACTATATCTGTTATATGTCCTGCAGGTTTATCATAAAGGCAACCAGAAATATATGGTCCCAGTTGTATTTTTATGTACATGGCTGTCCATTCCGATTAAAGTATGAAAAGTTTTTTTGCTTATAATTTAGTTGTGAAATCAACCAGCAAGTGTTACGACACAGTGACAGAAAAATATTACAGGGAGGCTGAAATGTGGCAGAGAGATGAGTGTACCTCTTGTTATTGTGGAAATGATCGCAAACCTGAATGCACTGAGACTAACTGTCCACCAGTGTTTTGTGAAGCACCTATTAAGATCAAACAGCGCTGTTGTCCTGTTTGTCCAGATACCATTCAGCAAGGTAAGTGCAACAAATCTCCTATCGATAGAAAGTAAATTAAAGCAGCATCATACCATTTTCAATGATTTTTATACTATCTTTGCTGCAGTCTCAATGCATGTTATTATCCGCTAATTGATAAGGCCCACAGGATACATTGTGTTGCATTAATAGTGTCATAATATACGATAAATATATAAATATCACTATGAAGAAACTATCCGCTCAATTATTTCCCAGACTTATCAGTACGTAAGTCCAATGGACAACATCGTTAACAGGAAACAGACTTTCAAATTTATCTTATCCAGTTATGTATCTAATAAATTTTGCAGACAGCTAACTAAAGCGCTTATCATGTCAGGTTGTATGTATGATGGGCAGAAGTTTCTCCATGGTGACTTGAAATTGCTGCAGGATCAGTGCACATTGTGGTGAGTGTTTGTTTTAAGTCCAATCGTACCTTCATTTTTACCACTCTTTGCAGTCTGATCTTTGTCTATTTTCACACACAGTAACTGGAAATCAAACCTAGGTAATGCCACGTCATAGGAATAGGCTGAACAGATTTAGTGAGGTCTCTAACCTCATACTTGAAACACTTAGATCATCTTGGTGTCTTGAAGTGGAGGACATCATTAAGGGTACATACCCTCATCTTGGGACAGATAGTATACCAAAGTTGTGAACAAGCAATTGTTTCTATGTGTGGTTAATACAATATCACTATGAGCAAAATCAATGGGTAGAAAGTAATGACTTATGGATGGAGAAGCCTAGATGTCACTGATAATGAACAAGATAATAAACATTCAAATAAATTAACAGTTGCCTTTACAACATAATTACTACCTGCTAAAGCTCCTCCAGCGGATAACCTAATTCCTGCTTAAGCTATCTCTCAAGCGTTTGCTGACTTTTGCCATCTGAAAGACCCCTTAAAGAAACAAAAACGCGAGGGCATCTTTGCACCAAGCACTCTTGGCTTAACTACAAGCTTGGCAAGAAGGTTCACCTGATTGAAACATTGTCCCAAAGTAGAGTGAATTGGATAGCCTCCTTTAGAAGGTCGTCCCTCTGGGCTGCCCCCTTTTCGACTTGCCTCGCTTGATCAGCTTGTCCACAAAGCAGGAGACTCAACTGTAAATATTAAGTACCTAGGCTGGTGATACAAATTCCTCAAATTGTGGAATGGCTGTAGTTTATTTTAATATACCCAATGGGCCCCCTCTCTCTTATTTTGTTGGTATCGTCATATGCTTCAGGGTCTCAATTCCACTGGTTTCCAAGAGCTAATGGCTTCATCTCAGGCCACCACAGATAACCAAAGTGTACCCTTGTCCTACAAGAGTTTGTATGGAACTGAAATTCAACTTTCCTTCGAAACGTTGTCAATTAAGTGAACGAAATTGTTAAAACCTTGCCTGCTGTCTTGTGCACTGTGGTTTGTTCACTTCTGGGTTGAACAGTTGAGCCTGCTACAGTTGAGCCTAATGTGTTGAGCCTACTGTGGCATATTTAAGAGACAAGCTCCTCCAACTCCTTCAGGACTTGGACCTGCTTTAACCCTTCCTAACTCTACCCAACCTCCCTCCACCACTGAACTATGAATGTTTATCTATTCCATCAGCTATCTTGTGTTTTGAAACACATCAATTGCTTTGTTGTCTTGAAACACGTCCGAGTTACAATGTATATGGCAAGATTATGTCAGCACCAAAGACCTTCTAGAAAGAGCTGACTTGAAACCACTGACTGAAGAAGTAAAACGCAGAAGATGGAAGCTGATCGGCCATAAACTACGGCAAGATCACACAGATGACGATCTGGGCACCCGAGAGTAGAAGAAGAGGAGGACAACAAAAGACCACCTGGAGGCGCACAGTACAGAGAAAACAACGAAATGGGTTGGAAATCTTGGTCTGAGGTTCAAAGAGTAGCAGCAGACCAAAAAAGAATGGAGGCGCCCTGTGGAGCCTTATGTGACACTTACTTACCAGGGAGTGCCATAAAGTTACACCGGAGCCGGTATATGTGCCCGCCGGTAATTTCTTGGCCAGCTACCAATACCTCCAAGGCTTTATCCAGGCTCCCTTTTCCTCCATGGCTTGTCGAACAGATGGCAGATGTTAAACATATTCCCTTCAACTCATTAACTGACCGCAAAAAAAAATATAAAAAAATCTGTCGAACGTCCCTAAACTACGACAAACTATGATCAAGTACAACTTGTTGGACAAATATTCTCATGTGTCCTGGGCTGCAGATTGAGGTCTGGTAATCCCCTCTTTACTGGGTACCAGTCCTTACCACCTGGTTTTGAATAGGCCATATTGCATGATAACGTCAGCTCAAAATTCACCACCAAGCCTCGTTTACGAAAATTATTCGCAACCTTTTGCCACCTTCATGCAGTTTTCACGAGGGCATTCTTTTCATCTTTGCTGCTTTGGGAATTCGTTAATGATAATATTTACAAGTTTGCACTTCGAAAGCGAGGCTTGGTGGTGAAACTAGCCAGCTGGTCGACGTAAACATGCATAAGGGCTATTAAGAAGATATAAAAATTAATGTAAATACTGCTATATTTGTTTTCACTTATGGTAACCTGACATTTTCTGTGTTTTGCAGTAAATGTGACAATGGAGATTGGCATTGTGCCAGAGACAGCTGTTTGGGTTCTGAGGGTGAGTCATTAAAGATGATTTCCAGTCCGTACTGCGCAATCTCCGCCTGCAATGTTTGCGAGTCTCACAAACAGAAGAATGCTTACTAGCAAAAATAAAAGTTCCGGGACAAAACTTACCTTTTTTCGACGTTTTTGCTTGTTTACAAGCTAAAAACGTAGAATAGGGGTTAGTGGACAAAATTTGGAACCACATATTTGTAAACTCTCAAGGGACTTTTTTAATTTATCAAGGGACTGTTTTTATTTCTCAAGGGATTACTTTCCGCTGTGGGTGATCACTTGCGATCGAGTGACTTGTCACATTTACAAACGTTATATAACAATTTTAAGATGTCAGCTTTCTTATCTCAACGCACGTGTGTCTGAAAGGCGATCTATAAAAAGCGTCGCACAAACAATGGATTGCGTAACTAAAATACGAATAAATAATCACTAGCACTTACATCGTTTAAAAATTACAAACGTCAAAAATAAACCATACCAAAAAACTCGCTCTTTTCAAAGATATTATTGAAGTTAAAACAAATGCAAGAGATGGGGGCTTCTTTTAGCTTAGGAGCGGTTAAAAATTAGGCCAAATTTGGTCGCTACATGCAAGCGCCATTCTATTTCGTCACCAGCCTAGGTCGTTAGGGACGTGACCTCGCGTTGACAGGGAATGACAGCAATGTTGCATGAATCGGCTTTATAACATGCGATCGTATCTACGCAGTTCGAGTGGAATTTCAGTCAAAGACAGCAAAATTCTTTCGTATTTCATCTTCAAATATAATTCGAAAGCATTCACTGTATATATGGCTTTTGTTTAATCCTGGGTCTTGATATCCGACCCTCGCAGAGCCTAGACAAAACGCAGCTTGAGTGTAACGATTTGTTTACGCCCCAATTATATGCGCAATGTTTTCTCCGACAGTAGTCGGAAATATCCGTATTTTTTTTCGTGCTTTTTCGTGGAGCAATCGTAACGATACGGCCTTCAACACATTGAACAGCGGTCTACCCGGCTATAACAATTCAAATATGGCGTCGCAAAAACAAAGCGTCGAACGCATATTTTGCTGTTTCATTTGCTAATTTCGCTGCCGTAATTGACTGCCTCGAAAGGTCCTTGCAATTTTAAAGTATAGAATTGTCAGATCTCGGTGAAATTTGCACTGTTTATTTGTGTAATGTTAAGGAATATGTGTATAAATACCCGGCGCGGACGAGCCATTGTTGACAAAATTATATGGCTGCATTTCCTCCGCGAAGATAGGAAATTGTTAAACTAAACTTCAAAGAAACTGTAATGATAAGTTCGAAGAACAATGCACAGGATAAACCTTCGACTCATACTTCATGCAAAAACGTCGATATCTCGAAGAGACTTTGATTCTTCTTTATTAACGCCAGATATCCTTGCAAAACAATAATAACGAGTAAAAGAAGCTCGAAGGTATTTCAAACGGACGTTTTAGCTCATCGTGAATCCTTGAACGAAACGATCCGTAATGGCGAACTAAAAAACTTCATGTAACGTTTCAACGAATTCAAAACAAAAATGAAAACAAACCCTGAGTCTGCGCAGTACGGACTGGAAATCATCTTTAAATCATGTTTCACATTATCAGTTAGAAAAATTTCCTCGGAGCGGTTTCAGAGCCACCTTAAATATTATACCGAATGTTCAGTTTATTTAGAAGCCGCCGAAAGTAATGAAAGCATTAAGCTAAAGACGATACCTCTCCCTCAGGCCTCATGAGGAGATGGTAACGTCAAATTCCACTCCTCAGTCATGCTTGTAATAACCTGAATAACCAACCGTTATACAATCAGGCAGCTTTCAGCATTCCAGACAATATCTTGATTATGCATACTGATAGCTTCAACTAGAGTCAGTATTTATGAGTGGTGCAACATTTTAAGGCGCTAAAACGTTTTTTGTTTCCTTGTTTCAGTACATGAAGATAGACGGCTGAGCTAATGTGATGCGTTTAAGACAAAACGAGTTAAAGGAAGAAATAAGAAAGTAAACAGTCGATAGCTAAATCCTGGGATGCCTAGTTTAACAAATAGGCCTGAAAGTGCCATTAAATATCCATTATTTCACGAAAAATAAAATTAGATGATTTTGCATATTATGTTAACTACTATTTAGTGGGAAAGCAAACATTGTTGATGAAATGCATGTTAAAACACCTGACAGTATGTATATAGGCATTTGGAAAAACGTTTTTAGACTGTCATGGTGCTGTGAATTGAACTTTTAAAGTAGACATCATTTTATGTAAGCTAAAACACAAAAGACACAGCAAAACACCTTAACATACACATGTCTTGGGTAAGTCAAGGGTCTTCGTACTTTCTATAGTAAGGATTGATGTCATTTATTTACCTTTGCCTTATTATTTTGATTTTTTATATTTACTACTCGTAGCTTGTGGGTGATTAGTCAATTAAATCTGTAATATTTGTTTGAGTTTGCTATTAGTTGAAATTGTATGCTGATTTTTTCAAGACAAGAGATACAAAAAGGACCCTGAAGCTAAAATCAAATTGATACATAAAAATCTCTTCCCAGCCATATATAGTTGTCAGAACGTTTAACTGAGATACAAAAGTTAAATTGACCAAAGACATCACCGTGATTTCCATGAACTATGATGAGCTTATAGTGACACAAGTTTCAAACTTTAAACTAGTGGATTTTAAACAGTTAATTTTATTAGTGTACAAACACAACTGTCAGTTCTTTTGCACTTTAAATGTAATGACTTGGGGTTAATAGTGCAGAAAACAAATGCTATAAATTCAGTAACATAGTTAGCAGCTGTTGTATCATAGGGAAATGTGAGCTACCAAAATGAAATAACACTCACAAACGTTAGACCTGCATGTGTGTATCTCCATGTAGTGCTACTTTAGACTTACACATCCAATGTAAGCAGTTACGGCTTAGGATTACCTAGCATTACTTCACATGTAAATTTAAACACTTTTATTTAGTAGCATCATTTAACACAAAGCCTGGAAGGTATTTACATCTGGTGCCATCTATTTCGTTTTAAAATGAGCATATAAAGTTGGCCAAAGAACTATGGATAGGGGAAATGTACTACACTACGTTAACCTTTATATACCATAAAAGCCCTATAACTTTGGTGATTTTATACGTCAGAAAACATTATTTTGAAATTCTCTTCACTTTACTGAAAATACTGGAACCAGTATTGCGATCGGTAGAAGACACTTTAACAAAGTTTTTTAAGCCGATCTGTTTTTTCTTGTCTAACTTTTTCACTACTTCTGATGAAGGTGAACAGATGTCACCGAAAATTTAGACAGAAAAAAAAAACAGATCGGCTTAAAAAGCTTTGTCCCTTCAGTTGTATGTCACGAAAATGACGTAAAATACTGCCATAATCCTTTAAAGGAGAGGTCATCTGATAATCGGTTTGTGTTATATGTATTTTAGTGTTAAAAACGGATGCTACTTTTTTCAAATGAGTACGTTCTGAATAAAGAAGTCAGTAAATAAAAAGAAACAGTGTTCAAAATATGATTGGCTTGTTTGTTATTTGTATCGTTTGCATCGTAAGTGCCAGGTTACAAGCTGTTAATGACACAGTCTATCCGGACTGGGGCAAATTTTGTCAAAACGAACAAAACTTCAAAGGGGCTGTTGTCCTGCCTCTAGGCAATCGTGACAATCCGCATTCTCATGCCCCTTGTAATAAGGAAATAAAATAACTTTTTGAGGGAATATTATTTATTTGCGCCCGCGTAGTGTCATTTGCGGCCGTTGCGCTTCGCAAATGACACTATAAGGGAACAAATAAACAATATTTTATTATCATAATTATTAATATACTTAGCAAATAAAGAAGCCTAAGCCATGTTTTATTTATGGTTAGAGACTGTTGTGAGTGTTTTGTTGACAAATACACGCACGCGCTGGTTGCATAATGAACGAGAAATTTTCAATAAGAACAAGGTTAGTAACAAATAATAACACTAAGGAGAAAACAGAAGAGAACAAGGTTAGTAACAAATAACAACACTAAGGAGAAAACAGAAGAGAACAAGGTTAGTAACAAATAACACTCCGCCAGGAATTTACCGCCATTTTAATTCCTCGCGAAGCGAGGCCGAAGGTCGAGCGTAGCGGGGTGTATAATTTTGTCCCTCAAAGGGCTCAGGCGGGATGAAATCTCGTGTGGAGTTTACGGTCATATATATATATTTATTTATTTGTGAGCTTGGTGTGTGGCGGAAATGACGTCACACGGCCGCCGCGCGCTGGTGGCATAATGGTAAGGCGTCGAACTTGAAATCAGATCTTCGGGACTGAGGGCGCGGGTTCGAATCCGGCTAGGGTTTTTTTTTTTTTTTTTTTTTTTTTTTTTTTCCCTTATTTTTTTTTGTGGGTTCGAATCCTGAGCCTTTCATTTTTATCGTTTATCTTTTCGGATTAAAATAACACTGATTTCCACATAATACTCCCTGAAAAAGGTATTCAGGCTATAAACCTTTCATCGCCATCAGGGGCGCGCGGGCGGAGGGTTCGAATCCTCCTGCCGTTCGTTCTTCTTTTTTTTAATGCCCTCAAATAAATGTCCAAAATGCGACTATCCAATAATTTGTCGATGATTTTGAAAATAGCCTGCGCTTCCCAACGCTTTATACCTCTTTACGAACCTGAAAGAGCCGCCATCTTCAAAGCGGAGTAGACCCTGGGAACGAGGGTGTCGCGGCCATGCCCGTTACTAATTTTTAACAAATATATCTTCCTGCCTACTGTGGAAAATTGAATATGTACAATGTTCAACTTCAAATAATCCACTCCTTATTTATAACACCACCCCCCCCCCCCCCCGCCTCCCCAACCCAGAGCTTCGCGAGGCCCTGCGAGTCACGTATTACTAGTAACAAAACAAATGAACAGGAAAACCAATCAGTCTGAAAATGAAACTAACAAGTACACAGACAAGAATCGACAACATGGTTATAGATTTTGTTCGGTGGATGTTTGTCAGCAAAGTAAAACTGCTTCGGCTTAGGGAGACAGCCATCATAAGCAGTTACATTACGCACCGGAACAGCTGCAAGCACTTTTTACTGTTTGTGCTTTTTTCACGTGTAACTATGGTATTGTTAGATTGTTATGGCGCGTACAAGCTTGGGTATTGAATACTTTTACAAGTTCCGGTTTTCAACCATGAGATTATATCGATGAGTATTCAATGCAATCAATGACTAATCGATGCAATCGATGACTGATCGATGCAGTCGATGACCTCATTGATCATCGGCAATAATCAATGACTAATCAACTGATTACCTATCGATTACCTATTGATTACTCATTGATTTTATTGATGTCATCGATTAGTTATGCCTGGTAATGTGCAATGTTTACAAACCTTTTGTTTACTTGTTTCTAATCACTGTCAGAAGTTGTTGATAGTATTTTACCTCTACTGTTGATAAGTTTTCACTGAAATAAATATCCCAAATCAGGAATTATTTCCAATTTTGCAAACTGTTTTTATTTCTGAGTCAGGTATTTTTTGTATTTATTCCTAAGAATATAAACAAATTAAGAAATGGATTATTAACAAAGAGTTATTTTTAGGTAAAGTTATTGGCTAAGTTAAATAAGGTTTCAATAATTATTTTCTCACAGGTGAAGAGCTATCCCAGTAAACATGGATAATTTGTGAAACAATCTACAAGAAAGCCCTCAGTTAAAAGAAAGCACAGAGAAACATCCACTCAATCAATCAATCAATCAATCAATCAATCAATCAATCAACATAAGAAAACACAATGTAAAAGCAAACAAGAAAACATAATGTTAAAGCAAAGAGAAAATCATTTTTTTCCATTAACCAGGAGTATTATTGCACCTTTTATGACCTGATGGATAATCCGATTGAGCTGCAAAGAAAATAATGCATAATTGAAATGAAACCGGTTAGTGACAAGCAAAGTTAGGGTTCCACCTCAAAGCAGGGTGGTTTAATGTTCCCTCAGTGATAGCCCAGCATAAATCATTCCCCCAGAAGAGTTTAGAATTCAACTCTTTTATCCCCATAATTTAGCAACACATATACACTGTATTCTCAACTTATTGGTCTCCATGCATTTGTCAATTCTAGCTGGAAAAATTTGGTTGAGGGCAAATTTTAATGACTGTTAACTTTGTTTTCATTGCCTTTTATGCATTGACTTAGTGAAATTTTGGGGCTGATTATTCTCAGACAGTAAAGGGTTATCCACTAATGGGACTTTTACATTGAAACCAAAAAATTTGTCAACCTTTTTTTTTTTGTCTGAAACAATATTTCTGAATGTTTTTTTTTTTTAATGAAATGGGGAGCTATAAGAATCTAGTTCCTACATGCAGTATTGAAAACATTGACGTTTTGTTTAAGATGAATTATTCTTTCAATAATGACAATAAAGTAAATTGTTCTTGAAGGATGAGTGAACATTTATGTTATATGTGAGCCTGGGCCCTGTGACTTCTGCTGGTAAACAATTTCAAACATTGATAGAGCTTTGACAAGTTTTCAAAAGTTTTTATTTTCACTTTACTCTCTGAATTAAAATAAGTTATGTGGATATGACAAGGGGAGTTTTGTGTAGATGTACTTAGAACTTTAATCATGAAGCTGGGTGGAACTCTGCTACATTACGGACAAGCATAGTCTCCATATGAAACTCAACCATCATTGAGGTAGCCAGTAGGGGAGTTTCTATTGTTGCACCCTCCTGATCCATGTCTCAGGGGTGAAATGTCTCTTGTCAAGAATTAAGTGTTTAAAAGAAACTGAGTCATTTGATGATTTCTCTCCAAAATAAACAACCAGAATAAGGCAAGGATAAAAGTTGAATACATTTGTCCCTGGACATGTAAATAATAGCAATGATTCAACTTAACTTTAATCATTTCCTCAGGTAATGTTTCAAAATAAAATTTTAGAGTTGCAAGCTTTTTTGCCAGTAAATTGCATCCTCCTCATTCTGCTGCAACACATAAGCCTTATCATCGTGTTTGGGTGGGTACTGTTTTATTATAGCATTAGGAACTGTAAAAAGGGTTTTATAGAAACATCTGCATCAACTAATTTAACAATGATTTCAAAACTTAATAGCTGATGCAGTCATTTCACTTGTAAAAACTTTTTAGCTCTTTAATAATCGCCCTTTGCTTGTGGTATTTTCATTTCTTGAGTAGAAGATTCTCTGTGCCTTCTTTTAACTGGGGGACTCCTTTTAGGTTGTATCACAATCCATGTTTACTGGGATGGCTCTTCACCTATAAGGTAATATTGAAACCTCAATTAGCTCTATAACTTTACCACAAAAAACTCTTTGTAAGTAATCAATTTCTTAATTTGTTAATTTTCTAATAAAAATTAAAAAAAAATCTACCTGACAAAAAAAAACTAAATAAAGAGTTTGCAAAATTGTAAATGATTTGTGATATTTATTTCAGTGAAAACCTATCAACAGTAGAACATTATTTGAGGTAAAATACTATCAACAACTTCTGACAGTGATTAGAAACAAGTAAACAAACAATCCCACCGGCTTGCTCAGGAGTTTTGTGCATATCTCCGGCTTTGCTGCAATGATCTGAGCAAAGAACAGTTGCTTTTAGTTTAAAGAAGAAGAAATTGTCCTCACCATGCTGAAGTTTTATCAGATTATAAACCTTGGATTTCTTCTCTGGACCTCCGTGGGAAACCAAAATAACTGACGACCCGTGAGAAGCTCGCTCACATTTTTTACAACCAAAAGCGATCCAATGTTTTCCTTACATCTTAGATGATCACGAAGGAGTATTATTAGAATTGAAACTTTCCCTCATTTTCCGAAAAACGGGAAAAACGACCACAATCTACCGTACGCGTAGTGGCGGCCATGTTTTTTGATGAGTGACCGCTCCTTTTGCTTTTTAAGCAAAACCGCTGACAAGTATGTTTGAGAGCTCAGTGAGTTGAATTTCGCAAAACTTGAGGGACCAAATTCCGGCAAATTTGGCTTCCTGAATTCTGCTCAAATTGAGCACCCAGAATTTTCCAAATGGGGGCATTCTAAATTCGGCATAACCATATTTGATGGAACTTGATGCGAAATTTCACAAAATGTGCCTTTTGCGGAAGAGAAAGGACTAAAGCGAAATGACAGCTGCTACAATAAAAAGAAGAACACTACTTTAAAATGAAAAAACAATTATGGCGGGGATAACCCCTCATAGTCTCGTTCCCGGCGACTTAGGATGTGCCATCACCTGTGAAGCTTGTTCGACTCCAAGCCTCCTCTGCTCACTCGCATAGCGTGAATTGCCTGGGGACGGGGCTGGATGGCGTGTTCTGAAAGACCTTTTTCAGCCTATTTTGTTATTCTTTCAGTTGTGTTCATGCAAATTGCACTTCAAGGCCCGTTTCAGGTTCAAATAGTCTTTGTTCTTTGCACTTGCTAACGAGACTTGGAGAGCAATTCGCATGAAAACAAAATAATAACAAATAGGCTTAAAAAGGTCTATTACGATTGCTGATCGAACCCAATACTACCCAGGATAACTTTACCCCAGTATATTCCACATCATATAACAAAGGCCTCGGTAAAACGAACGATATTCTTTGCCCCAGTAATAGTAAAATATATGGAAAGAAATCCCGATACAGCGAACACCCGTTGTGGCGAACATATTGTTAGGGGAGGTTCTTTAATGTTTTAAACGGAAATTTACTGTTTAATTTTTTTTATTTAAACAGGACCTCTACGTTTAAGAAATAACAAAAAATTATTTCAGAAACCAATACAAATTCGGTACTTTAAACAAACAGTAACATACGTTTAAACAAACTGCATTTGTTTATATATTTTGTAACGTTTTGTTAATTAATTAATTACACAAGAGTATGTATATTATTTATGCTTGCAAGAGCCACTTGAAGGCATCTCTGTCAACCTTGCTTATTATTTATTTATTTATTTATTTTACTGTACGGTTGTAGTTTTTAATATGATAATGTAAACGCTCGCGTGATGCCCTCTCCTGATTATACTGTGTTTGTGTTAGCTGAGATTAGTTAACATAATCGTTTCAGTGTGATTAGAGTATGATTTAAGTAAATAATGATCAAAGTTTCGCTGTGAGACTAAAATTTTGTACAAAGAAAAGTTAATTTCTTTTTACTTCAAATTGTGTTTCAACTACCAGAAAGTTAGGTGTTGCTGTGTAGCTTTCTAGACGAAATATAGCGCCTAGACGCGTATATTCTTATTCTATCTTTACAACTGCACAAACTGAGTTTAGTAAGCTGAAGACTTGGCCTTACGCTAGCTTTATTCAACCTTATTTGAGTCTGTAAATACTTCACCTAAATTTATGCAAGCCACCTCTGGGCTTAGATTTAGTTTTACTTTAGTGCATTCTCCAGCTGAACTTATTCACTCTACTTTGAGGTCGTTTCATTAAAACGTTAACGATGCAAACAGGTTTATCAGTCGTTGGTATAAATAGTATAATTGGAGTGATGTTATGATTATAAGTCGATTTACGTTTTAGAGAGAAGATAAAAAGTGTGAAGTCCAAGGTCTCTGTGTCTCTATTTTGGTTGCTGAAGATACGTTGATACCATGGGACCATAACAAGTTTCTCTCCCGCAGCAAAGCGAGTTGCTCAGAGCTGATTATTCCCAGTGGAGTTCCCAGTCGAGTCAAGCGCGACAAGTTTCCCAGTTAGAGCTCAGAACGACATAACACGCTGTCTCAGTATTTTTCCAGTCCCACGGCCCTTTGTCATCCACTGTAATGATAAGAAATTTTATTAAAAAGATAGATTTCCGGCATTTTACACCTAGCTGTTCGTCTAGCACTTGTACTGCCTGTACTGTATTCGTATATTTGCTTATTTATCGTATGTATCTGTATGTAGCCGTATGTGACCTGTATTTTTCTTGTATGCTCTTATGTGCGTGAAGTACTCTTGTGGTGTTTTTTTTTTTGTCGTGAAAAATTATAATAGAAACAACAATCATAGTCCAAAACAATCTAATACGAAATCCCCCCCCTTTAGTATAAACTTTACAATTGTTTTGTAATGTACATTTATTACATTATACAGAATCTGGTCACGGGGTCTATAAGCTTTATCGTTTTAAAGACGGTTTAAACACAGTCAGTTACAATCAATAACCAAGCCCCTATTGTAGCTTGGATAGCGCTATTCACCGGATAAATCGCTAACCAGTTAATAGCATGTTTGGTTTTGCCAACAGTTATCCATGCCATGCCCGCTCGTTAGTAATTAATTCGGTGGATTTATCCACCCTTTGAACAACTGGACTTAGCATGACTCATAATTTCAAGGCTTCTCTCAGACGTCTCCGGACAGTAGACATTCAACACAACACCGGCACAGTCTATTAAACACATCATAGTCTTTGATCTAGTTCAAACTCTAACGGTATAATTCAACTAAAAACGTGTGTCACAGACATTTTGCTCCGGCTCCATTTTCCCTTGAGCAGGATGAACCTGTTTGTTTGTGTCATCTGTTGTCCTTTCTTGTGGCTGGAGGGGAATGGCATTTACATCGTTTTGTTGATCTAAGCTGCTTTGTTGATTGTTATCAGAATGTTCGTTGTTGTTGGGTTGATCATTAGAACTTTGTTTCGGGATATTGGAGTTGTTCTCATTGTTATCTTGGTCAGCAGGCTTTTGCTGAGGTGACACTGCGGTCTTCTTGTTGCTGAGATGTAAATTTAAAGAGCTCGTTGACTTGGATGTCGACAAAGTGAACATGCGTTTCACCCGAGTGGACGCCCGGCGTGCATTAATCTTGATCTGTAAGAGAAGAAACACAGTTTGTTTTTTCTATGGTCGTTTTTTATTTAAGCAAAAGGTCACGCACATCTGTTACCCTTGTACTGATAAACCATGCACGTTAAATAGTTACGCAAAAGAGAGAAACAGGTTTTAGTTGTACTGACACAAGTTAACTGCAAAACACTTACATCATCATCAAAGCAGTATTGAGCAATCAAGAAATACAATCCCTGAAAAACACCAAAAAATAGAAATAAAGTGAGATCAGATAATCACAATCAAGGTGCTACTAGTTTAATAAACAAAGTCAACCCAAAAAACTAGTATCCATGGCGACGCTTAAAATGATGATTAGACAGTACAAACGTCTTTATGCCGAGATTATTTATATTTGGCAACAAAAATTATGATTTTCCTCGGTTAACCACTGTAAATGACATGCATAGAAATAATGCGTCAGGAACTGCAAATTAAGGGCCCATTACAGTATCTCGTTGCCAAGCTACGCGGTTGCCACGCAAGTGCAATTTTATTTCCGGTTTTTTCGCATTAGCGGCTAAATTTTACGCGAGTTTAGTTCCCTTTTGTTGATTCTGAATCATATTCCTATCACGGAAATTTGTTCTGCAGTAAAAGCAAACTGGGTAAATGGAAATAAAAAACGTTTTTCATACTAAATGATTGCAAAACATATACGAAGCCCGAAGCAAGTATCCGAAACCGCCGAAATATTTTTAACAGCAGTGCCGATGCATTAGAAAACATGCGAATGTGCGGCGCTGCCGTGTTTTCATCGGTTTAGCATTTAGCTCACTGAAGAAATCTGTGAAAGCCACGGGCAAAAATTAAAGCATTGTCATCTGAACTAAACCAGGCTCATGGCAAAAACAGCGATTCATTTCGTCCGCGAAACGAAGATAAGATAGTTTTTACGCAGTTACCGAATAAATATTTAGGAATGAACTCGATTTATCTGCCGTAAATTGCTTACAGAAACTGCTAAAATGATTAGTACAGCAGTCCTACCACATGACAAATTCACAAAGGTACAAAACTGCGAAAAGTAAACTATATAAAACACCTGTATAAAAACATTTCAGCTCACAAACGTTAACTATTTATTCAACCGAACTACGAATTGTAGCCTTCTTGCTCAAAGCATAATAACGCTGTTTACGCTAATTCGCAAATTACGAACCGAAACTAAAGAAACTCACACTAAATTCAATTTAATACTTACGACCGACTCTGTTTACATTTGTCATTGCCAGTTCATGTTAGTTGAGCGACAGTAAACGTCGTTAAAGCTTTACGAATACAAGCAAGTAGTGAAGTTTGCCGTGTCCAAAAATTATAGTTTTTGAAGCGTACGTGAGCGTGAGGAAAGCCAACTTAGTGCGGCAATGTCAATTACGATGATTTCAACCAATCAGTCACCGTAAAATTTTACTTCCGGTACGGACGAAAATGCGTACTTTTCTCGGAACGAAAAAAGCATACCTTCTGTTTTTTGCAGTAAATCGAAAGAAAATACAATTTTCTTGAAACGTAAGCATGCGTTTTTGGAAAATCAAAACAACGTAAAAGTTGTGGTCAAAAAGGTGGTCAACAGAACGCATTTTCCGTCCTAATTTTTCAAGTTTTTGTGCTTACGAAAAACGCATGCTTGCATTTTTTAAGGTCAACGTAAGGATTGAAATAATACTACAAACTATGAATAAAACCGTAAGTTTCTTACGAAAAACTCAGTTTTTTGTTCTGGGTCACGTGACATCAGACGTGCCCCGATGACGTCATCAACTGGCTTGTACTCGCACTTTAAAACTACTGTCTAAATTTGGTTAAATAAAATCAAAGATATATCAAGTTATAGCCAATTGAATTTTCCCTAGCAACGGCCCCAAAGGATACTGTAATGGGCCCTTAACCTGCTCAATAAAAAAAACTCCATTTACCGGCTTACAGGTTCCTAGGTATTACTTGTCTGTAAAACAGAGTTTTATATAAATATGTCACGGTTACATCGTAATTAACCGTAATTAACTTCAATACCTGCAAAGAGTTAATAACAGCGAACAGATACTGAAACACAAGAGACTCGCTGTGTATGGAGATGTATCCCAGGATCCATGTTAAACCCAATAACGGGACTAGGATCACCAGTGTTTTAAACGCCGCTCTACAGAACAAAACAGCAAGAAGTATTAAAGGATACTGACTAGTATATTTTAATTAGCAGTTATTGAATGAGGAATGTTGTTGTCAAGACCGCGGAATGTGCTATCTGCTACGTTTCTGCCCTGTAGGCTCTGTATATTTTTGGGTACGGGCGGGTGTGCCGAGACTTTGGCCAACCATTACCCTATGCCAGACCAAGTTCAGCTGATTTTTCAACCTTATACTAGACTAGACACCGAAAATCCCTACCCTGTCCCAGACTTGCTTCTTTACAGAACTGTATCACTATTAGTGTTTTTAATGGAAAACTACCTGTCAACAACGTTGCCTCGATGATTTTATTTACGACTAAGAAAACTTCTTCCTCTTCCGAGTTTCTATTCCTATTCTGTACTTATTACTTCATACCACTGATCCTGAGTTTCACGGCAAATGACACCCTATTCTAGACCAAAACTCTCTGATTTCTATACCCTATCCCAGACTAAACTGCCAAGAGCTGCTTGGGGATGATAACACAGGACCTCTATATTTCTCTCCAGCACCTCATACAATAACTGATTTATTATACAACATGAAGTTTACCCGTGATTATTTATTCCGAATTGCACTCAGAATCACTGTGACTACATGTACAAACATTTCCACACAGGGCTCTCTGTTTGGGAGACCCTAGTAGTTTTGCTAGCATTCAGCTAAAGCGGAAAGTGGAAAAGTAAGGAATATTGTTAAGAAGCCCAATCATGTACAAAAATGTAAAAAAATACTGTACCTTATTTCTAGTTCCAGGGCTGATCTTGTGCTAGTTTCCTTGTAGCCAGCCCTTCGTACAACAATCTTGATGGCCACAATCAGAACAGCCAAGTTCACCTTCCAAACAGAAAAGACAGATCATCTAATTGAAGTTTAGGTAGCGACACGAGCCATTATGGCTCATGGTAACGAACAACAACGTAGTCATATAGGTGCATACAAACTAACAGTCATGTCATTTTTTTCCCAAGTCGTGTGTGCGGCGGTAAATATACTCTGCTATTCACCGACATGGCCCTCAAATTAAGGTATAATTTTTGTAGAACAGAACACCATTGGAAAAGTCACATGACATCATCGGCGATTGACCCAAATTTTTTGCTGCGCCTCGTTGATAATTTGTTGTCTGGTTGTTTTGCGTCTCGTCTTAGATTCTCCTGGTATCCCAAACCAGGTATAACTAAGGGTTTATCTAACTAACTTTGTGCAACGTGTTGCCGCAATTTACTAAAAGGAAACATTCTTGTTTTGGAGGAATTAAATGGGGTCTGTGAGATCGATTGGTTTTGTAATGTGGATCAAAACTGTTGTTACGACTTACCGACAATATCAGGGCCACTGGTCCAGCAAATGACCAAATGACCTGGTGAGAAATCCAACAACTGCCGGGAGAACACAAACAGAAAGTCATCAACTTCAACGTTAGTGCGCGTACTAGAAAAGGAGCTTTTGAGCGCTGTATCTGATGCGCGAAGCAAGACAAAATGGCCAAAAAATGTTCACTCCGCCGCCATACTCGTGCGTCGCACTCGCTCAGCTAACGCGCAGCATATCTTCCGCGTAAACCGCTTAACGTTTTAAAAGTTACTAAGGCGGAGAAGAAACAGGGCCTTGTTTTACGGTTCAATACAACGCAAGAATAAGAATTTGTTTCAACTTACAAGTTTTCTCTTAGGTATTGATCGCGGGCAAGAGCTGCTGTTACTGCTACAACGAAAACAGGAAGACCTGATAGGTAAAGAAAACCAACGTTATTTTACTTAAAAGTATAACATTCTTTAGTCTGTGGTGCATATAAAACTTGTTACTCAACAGTCAGGTAGCTCATTCCATTTCAAAAGTATTTTGAAATAACGCTACCACAATTACGTCCAATTTTCTATAAAAAATTGATCTAAGAAAATTCTTTTCGTAGTAATGAACAGATGGTTGGAGACGCAGTGGCTTAATGGTTAGCGTGCTGGACTCGGGATCGAGCGGTCCGGAATTGTTCCCTGGCCAGGATCATTGTGTTGTGTTCTTGGGCAAGATACCTTACTCTCACAGTGCCTCTCTCCATCCAGGTGTATAAATGGGTACCGGCGAACTAATGCTAGGAGTAATCCTGTGATGGACTAGCATCCCATCCAGGGGGGAACAGAAATACTCCTATGGAATGAAAATAACTAGAGTGTACTCACCCCAGGCAAAGAGAGAATAAATTTTCATTCGGCTGGTAACTCGGAAGACCTTCACCATCCCACGCAAGAGATTAATACCTTCCACCATCATCCAGCAAAATGAAGCCAATTGAAAATAATGAAGAAGAACAGCAAACGCGTAACAAACACCCTGAACAAGGAAAACATCACAAGATACAATCATACAACTTAGTATAGAAATGACAGTTTTTCAAAAAATAAGGTGACGTGACGGTACTTAAAATGAAGGCCTTCAAACGCAGAAACCTAAATGAAAAGCTGTCTGTTTGACGTAAACACTTGAGAGTCGAGCTGCTAACACACTCTTCGTTACACATTCATGCCTCGCAGTCGCAGACTACTCAGACTAGTAAGATTAATATATTGGCTTGAAAGCAACATGTCCAACATCAACAGCAAGTAAGATAACATGAGGTGCGCAGGAGGGGTCCCGACGTGAAGATGTGTCCTCACTTGCTGGGAAAAGATGGTTCGGAGGAGAGAGAGAGAGAGAGAGAGGAGGGGGAGGAGTATGCTTGTATCCTTTTTGCTTCGATAAGAGAGAGGTGTACAAAATGCAAATAAAAGAGTTTTTCAACGTACCCTTATCCGAACTCCAGGAAAGCCGACAAGAAAAAAGAAAATCGCGAAGCTCTGGGCTGCTGCAAGGTTCATATGGATACACAATGTCTCTGTTCGTCTCCTGGATAAGATAATGTTTTATGTATGATTTCATTGAGTGTCAATGCTTAAATCAAATGTATTAAACACAGGCACATAACATTACAAAACTCTATTATTATGGTGCATTGTGACGTGTTGCTGGGGCATATGTTGCAATTTTGCCCCTGCTTCATGTCCCCCCATGTGTTGGTACCCTTATGGACAAGTCCACTTTAATGGAAATAGAATAGAAGGCTTAAGTAGTATAATGTTATAGAATCTACTTTAAAACTAGCATACCTTAAAAAATAGAATGAGAACAGCAGGGCGATATAGCAAATGAAGGCGATCAAACATCCAACAATGGAAATGATGGACAAAGCCAGCTCATGTTCCTCAGAAATCACATCATCTTCCTGTCAAAAAAGAAACACAAATGAGTCCTGTCATGTGAAGGTAAATGATAGAGATACGAAAGTGCTCATGAAGGGCGTATCAGTAAAACATATTTTTTATTAAGAAGTAATGGATATATTGTGATATTTCGACTGAACAAAAATAAAATTTTCACGAGCTGATTACGGTCCAGGTAGGAAGATCTCTTTCCTCTGCAAGAAGGTACTCAGTTATCCGATTTCTGTTTAGGCTCGCTAGTTTCGTCGGTTACTCGCTCTTTTCCGAATTGTTGAGCTGGTAGGCTGTAAAATAACATAATTAAAATTGTTTTCGACGCTAGAAGTTGTGGTATAATTTTACCGACGTTTCGGCAATACTGCCTTCATCAGGGTGAGCATGAAACTAAAAGCTACCTAATTTTGGGAACTTTGTTAGGCGGGTCCCTAGCTGTATGACCATGGTATGTGAATCCCTCTGCAATACGGCTGCTGCTGTGTTATCAGTGTCCTCTGGTTCTCTCTTCCCATCCCCAAATCACTGGGTTAAAAAAACTGACCCCTTTATGGGGGGAGGGGAAGCAGAGTGCCATTGTTCTAACCCATCTGCTACTACTCAAGGCAAATTATGGTTAATGTTCTTTATGTTAAGGTTTAACTTACAAAAGCGCCGTGGACATCCATAAGAACAGCAAAGCTTGTCATGTGATTACAGTGACACACTGTGTGTGATGAACTGAACGTGTGAACAACACAGCCTGTTGGTGACCAAGATGGAGGGCTGCAGTCCAAAGAAAAATTCTTATTAATAGGTTTGTTCATGTTTTTCACTCAGATTTTTCTAAGCCGGG